>NW_022196486.1:0-294540 GCF_008641045.1 Pistacia vera
CTCACTATTAACTCGGGAAAGCTCGTTGACTTTCCTAGTGGACTGAGATCCCATCCGGCCCATTTCAAACCTTTGCTTTAACGAACAAGCCAAAATGAGTTGATTAGGTAGGCCAACAAACTTAATCCACACCAATTGATAGCTCCCACTATCAACCTCAAATGTGAAGAAGCCAACAAGCCAATCACACAATCCAATGGCTCCAACCATTGTCCTCAAGTGTGATTCTCAGTATTAGTAGAGTGGACACTACATGCCACCATGTACACACAATATGTGTACTTCTCTACTATGCCTATGATGTATTTATCAACCTTCGCTTTGGTGAACAAGCAAAACCGTCATTTTAAGTCGACCCATCACCATTAAGGAAAACTCCTTTTAACCTCCCACTGGTAGAAGTGTACCCTTCGCTTTGGTGAACAAGGTTTTGACAAATAGTGGTTTGATTAAAACCACAGTGATGGAAGGCTTACGTGACTTAATATCCTTTAATTGAGGGTTTGTTATTTAATGTCTCACCAAATTATTATCTTTGTTAGAATGACATTAGTTGGCATGTGATTGAACATTCAACCTTAGCATGCATTCTAAACAAAATATTAAAATGTGCCGGTACATGGCCTAACTAAAAACCGATTTCCTTGAGCCTAGAGGAATCGGTGGGTCACCTAGGGGTCTTGTAATAAAATCTTGAGTCTTCAAGTATGGTTGTCTTTTCCTTGATCTGTCTTCAAGTACATTACAAAAATATTACTCTAAATTTACAATAAAATTAATCTCAAACTAATTTTACATCATCAAATTTAGAAACCTGAGATGAGAAGAGAATGTACATCGAGAAGAGGAGAAAGGGAGGACACACATGCCCTATTAAATAAATTACAACCATACATACCCAAAAATTGTAAAACATTCACCATAGGTCTAAGGCTCATGTACCAGGCACCATGCAATATACAAACAAGTACATGGCATACTTTTCAAAAACAATCAATTTTTGAATTGGGTGGGTTAATTATAATTACCCCCTAACAATTTGCAGATCTATATCTGGTCCAAAAGTTTTGAAACTTTACAATCTGGCCCCTACGCACTTGGAAGTGCGCTCGCTGCGACGATGGGTTAGATCGCCATAGCGTGTGATTAACGTCATGCTGACACTTCACGTGCACTTGTCACGACGATGGGTTATATTGCTGCGGCAAGCGTTGATAGCAAGCAATGTTCATCCTAAGGACGATCGTCGCGACGATGGGTTATATCGCTGCGGCGAGCGCTGATTTTGCAATTAGCGTGAACGCCAACAACGCACGCCGCAATAATGGGTTTTATCACCGTGGCGAGCGTACACTGATTTGTAGCACCAGATTAGTTCAACCAGCCACCAATAAAACGCTAAACGGATTTTGCAATCATTCTACTGATTTCAACAAAAATCTATAACCAAATATTCCAAAGTTGTAGATCATCAACAAATTTAAATTAATCAATTAATCGATTTCTTAAAACATGCTCTCATGGTAGGTTTTGTGCAGATTCTTCAAGGCAACATGTTATCAATCAAATACATGTAATCAACCATCCACATAAAAACTGTAAAATCTCATACCCTAGGCTCTGATACCACTGTTAGGAAACGATCAAGTTATGGCAGTAGAAAACAAAAATATATACAACATGGATCATTCCTTAGAACCAAGATCAGGGTACAAATTTACAGTTTATTCAATAAATAAAAATCTACAGATTTTCAGTTTAGAGTTTAAGAAATCATATGCACGTTTGGAGGCTCCTCCAGCTTGTCTTTGAACGTATTTCCCTATTGACCCAAGTGTAGGATCGAACCGATGTAGTCCGCACGAAGATAACCTTAAGGAACTAGAGAGGGATTTGCTAGATCCTCTTTAGCCTTTAAGAACCAAAAGAAATCAAAGTGTATTTGATTTTTGCAAAAAGCAAAAACTGGTGTGAGAGTGTTTCAAGGGGCTGGAGTGTTTCAATTGTAAATGAAATGAATTAATTTATTTATTTCACAAAGTGTGCACTTATGTAGTGCACACAATACCCTATTCCATCATGGAATGGGCTTGGGCTCCAACCCAAACACCCCTTGTATCCAAACATCCCCTTTAAAATATTTTTAGTTTTAATTTATCATTATCTCAATTAAATTCAATTAATATATATTTGTAATATATATTAACATTTAACAATAATGATAATTTATTTAAATATATGCGAACACATATTTAAATGTAATCTCAATTATTTAATTTTAATATCAAATTAAATAAAGGTAAGACCTCAACAAATTTAATTGCACTGTGAAATTACCAAAATACCCTTTCGCCTAAAAATGACCTTATTCTAAATTGGTTCTTAAATTATCTTCTATATGTGTGACCCATAGGCTTCTCATCATACCGGTAGTGTGAAGTATTGTGATTAACACCAATTAATCGTCTCACTACACATAGACCAAGATTGGCCCATAGCAAGGCATCATGACCACTTGATAGATTTGGATTCAACGAAGCAGTTACCTGTCAACGATATGGTTAACCGTACAATTCGATCCTTTCATCATCCATTATCTCGACGAGACCGGGGCATAGAAATAGTGTCAACCTTGGTTACTCTCGATATTATGTATTCAGTTACTGGACCAATGACCTGTATTATAAATTGGATAGAGCAACAACTCAATCGCACTGTGGCCACAGTTTTAGTGTCATTGCCATTTACTAAATTGCACCATGAGATAACTTCTCTCGTACCTGGGAGTGATGAATCCTCTGTCTATCCACCATAGTCCTGATACACTTCTTGATGTAGCCAATCACTACTGTATTGACAACTCTAAATAGAACTGTGTTAGGCTAGTATCAAACTACACTAATCGGTGCACAAGGCGCTCCAGTGATCTCAAGTCTAAGGATCACATGTACCACCATTCGTTAGAGGATTTGTTCCATAGACACTAGGGTTACCATCCATATAGAATCCTCTGGTGGGTCAGTCTAGTGAACTTGCCTACAGCAAGCACCCATGTGTTGCACCAGGTTGTCACCAAACAACCTTGACAAGTGAGATCAGTCATTGCCTTTCAATAGAGTCGTTCAACACTATGATAGCCTTACCATATTATATGTGCCCTTACTTTAGAATAATTCTAGGGCTACAAAAGTTTCTAGAGTGGCCACCATATGTGCTCATAGGGTTCTCACTATCAAGATTTGAAGCACTTGATACTCTCATCATGGTTCTATCATTCTAAAGACATATATCAATGCATACAATGATGATTTACGCGAGATAGAATAAAATGCTTTTTATTGATCAATGAACATTATTACAAAGAGTCAATTCTGCAATAATTGATTGGCTCTAGGGCATCTACTCTAACAATTCTGACCAAGGACACAGATAATACAGTAAGGCTATTATAGTGTTAAACGACCTTGTCGAAAGACAGTGACTGATCTCACTTATCAAGGTTGTTTACCGACAACCTGGTATGACACATGGGTGCTTGCTGTAGGAAAGTTCACTGGATAGACCCGCTAAATGATTCCATATAGATGGTAACCTTAGTGTCTATGGAATAAATCCTCTAATGAATGGTGGTGCATGTGATCCTTAGACCTGAGATCACCAGAGCGCCTTGTGCATTGCTAATCCTAGAATTATACTGTATTTTCTATGCTTTTTGGTAGGATTTTGGATATGTCTTATTAAGTTTTGTGCCTGAATTGCAACTTAAATTCCTATATTTAACGTTTCGGGCCAAAACATGCAATTGGAGCAAAACCCAGCAAAATTGAGTTTTTGGACTTGGAATCAAGAGAAATTCAGGAATCGGTGGAATTCTAATGCGGATTGGAAGCACTATGAAGCTTGTTCCTATCGGGGATCACGAAGATCAAAGACTCAAGCGAAGAAGCAAGCGGAGGGCAGTTTCATAATTTCAGAAAAGTTCAGCAAAGTTTGCTACGACAAAGATAATTCTTTGCCGCGGCAAGCTAGCCTCAGGTCAGATGGTTCAGCAAAAATTCAACTCGATGCCGCGGCGAAGTTATTCTTCACCACGGCGAAAATTGCAAAAATTATGTTTGTAAAATGTTGTGTTTCATTTTTATTGGATTAGTTCCTAGGGTTTTTGGGCCGACTATTTAAGAGAGACTTTGTTGATTTTGAGAGGAGTTCGTGATTTTTTGGGAAGAAAAGAAAGAAATTGGAGATTAGAAGTATTATAGGTCTTCAATTAGGGAAGATTTCATTCTTTTCTTATTGTTTTAGCATGTTGAACTCTTTAATTACAGTCTATATTCCGATTTTCTTTAATTTGAATATGAACTAACTCACTTTTGGGTTAGGGTTTTGACCTAACTTGGATTACAATTGTTTAATTTATAAATAGATGTTGTTTTTAAGTTATATTGCTTGGATTATGTGTTTATTCTTGTTCTTAATGCAATTGAATGTTGACTTTTCTTTGGTTCAATTAAATGTTGAGCATGATGAGACTGAGAAGTGATTCATATGTTAGCCTCTTAGAGTAAATACCATAGATTGAATGAACGTTAGAGATAGGTTCGGAGATCTAAGAAATCACTTTAGGATTCCATTTGGCTTAATAGACTTGGAACTGTTAATCTTCATTTTGTTGGGTGCAGAAGCTTAATATGGATAAGTAGGAGAATATAGCCTGAGAAGGTATATTCTGCAGATTAGGGTGTCCAATTTATAATCCTTGTAGTGAGTTTGAAGGCAACAACAACCGTAGATTGAATCAAAGTATCCTAGTGAAGTCAAAATCCTAACCTGTTTGTCTTGAATTGATATTTTCGTAATTGGTTGATATTTTCTTAATTAGTTAGATTTTAATTTACATTATTGATTTTGTCTTAATTTCTGCTTTTATTGTCTCCTACAAATCCAACAATCTTCGTGTTCTTCAACTAGTTACAAAACTAAGAAAATTATTACTTAACATGCAATCCTCGTGGGAACGATACTCTTCTCATCATTTTATTACTTTTTGTGACTAGTGCACTTGTTACATTGCATGTTTGTAAAAATACGGATCATGCACCGATTGGTGTAGTTTGACACCAGCCTAATGTAGTTCTATTTAGAGCTATCAATACGATAGTGATTGGCTGCATTGAGAAGTGTATCAAGACTATGGTGGATCGACAAAGGATTCATCACTCCCGAGTATGGGAGAAGCTATCTCACGGTGCAATTTAGTGAATGGCAATGATACTAAAGTTGTAGCCACAATGGGATTGAGTTGTTGCTCAATCCAATTGATTATTCCGGTAATTGGTCTAGTAACTGAATACGAAGATGTCGAAGATAACTAACGTTCAAACTATTTCTTTACCTTAGCCTCGATGAGATAACAGATGATGAAAAGATTGGATTGCACCATAACCATATCGTTAATAGGCAAGCTATTTCACTGAATCCGAATCTATCGGGTGGCTATGATGCCTTGACTACCCATCTATGAGGAGCCTTCAGGTCACACACATAGAAGACGGATTACGGATGAATTGGTGAGAAAGGGTATTTTCGTCATTTGTGATGAAAGGATATTTTCGTCATTTATGATGGAAAGGATATTTTCATCTTTTGAGATGAAAGGGCATTTTGGTAATCTCACAGTGCAATTAAATTTGCTGAGGTCATTGCCTATATTTAATTTCATATTGAAATTAAAATTAGTGAGATTATGTATTTAAATATATTCATATATTTAAATATTATATATATTATTTAATATTAATATTTATGATATCAATATTAGTGAAGATAATATATATGAAATATGATATTCATATTTGAATTTAAATATATATTCAATATTAATATTTGTTGATATTAATAAAGATAATATATGAATATGAAAAATCATATTTGAATTTGAATAAGATGCCATGTGGATTATTACCTTGTTTGGTAATGAGGATTTACTATTCTAGTCATGGAATAAAATTATTCCTAACTAGATTAGGGTTTTAATTTTTGTTGCATATAAAAGGCTACTTAAAATTAAAATAAAATTGGAGAACACATTAATTAAATCCAACCCACTCACCTCGCTCTCTCTCATGTTTTTTTTTTTTTTTTTACTTGGTGGAGAAGAGAATTTTTCTTGAAGAAAAATTCTACATCCTTTTTGCTTGTGTGTCTTGCTAGCACTTGAGACCGTAAGTCGATTGTCATCCTGTCTTCATGTGGATACCGAGAGTTCACTTTTATCTTAGAGTGGGAGCGATTCGTATCGATTGAAGGAGCCTCCAAACGTTGGTATCAAATTTGGAAATTTTATATTCAATATCATTTCATATGTAAATAACGTAAATCGGTAAGGTTCTTGAGTTCAATTTTATTTTTATTTTTCGCTATGTAAACCCCATCAGCGACTAATAGTGGTATCAGAGCCTTCCTTATACCTTTTACGTTGTTATTTGACGTTTGGTTGAATTGATTTTGATATGTATCAATTATGTTATTGCATGATGTGTAAAAATTGATTTTTTTTGTGTTAAAAATCTGCTGCGTTTGATGTGTTGCTAATCTGTTTCTTTTGAGTTTGTTTTTGGGGGATCAAAATCAAATAAAACTTGATTCCAATCAGAGGAGGATGCTGCCTTGTAGGATGGCGTGTTCCTGCTATGTGCTGCTACACATGGCAGCAACAAGAAGCAGAAGTGGCAGCGCACAAACGCGCCCTGCTGCTTCACAGATTGCGTGCGGCTGTTGTGTGCTGCAACCAAAATGTATCAAGATGTAAAGAGAGGCTATTGGTGGCCAAGTATGAAGAGAGATATTGCAGAATTTGTTGCTAAATGTCTGGTTTGTCAGCAGGTGAAAGCAGAACACCAACAGCCGTCAGGGTTACTTCAGCCACTAAGTATTCGCGAGTGGAAATGGGAAAGCATTTCAATGGATTTTATCACAGGTCTCCCTAGAGTACAGAGAGGTTATAATGTCTTATAGGTGATTGTGGACAGGTTAACCAAGTCAGCCCATTTCCTTCCAGTAAAGGAGAGCACCACTACAGATCAGTTGGCTCAAATGTACATTAAGGAGATAGTCAGGTTGCATGGTATGCCCAAGACCATAGTGTCAGATAGAGATTCCAGATTTGTTTCAGCTTTCTGGATGAGTTTACAGAGGAATTTGGGTACCCGTTTAGCATTCAGTATTGCCTATCATCCTCAGACGGATGGCTAAACAAAGAGAACGAATCAGGTGCTTGAGGATATGTTGAGAGCTTGTTGTATGGATTATAAAGTATCTTGGCATGAGATGTTACCCTTAGTAGAGTTTGGTTACAACAACAGTTATCAGTCTACAATTAAGATGGCGCCTTACGAGGCCTTGTATGGTAGACGATGTAGGTCTCCACTACATTGGGATGAGATCGGCGAAAGGGACGAGTTGAGTACCGCTCTTGGGCTAGAGGTGACTCAGAAAATGATAGAGGATGTAAAGTTAATCAAAAACAGAATGAAACAAGCCCAAGATCGACAGAAGAGTTATGCTGACTTGAAGAGGAAAGAGGTTGAATTCCAAGTGGGTGATAAAGTATTTCTGAAAATTTCCCCCTACAAGCAAGTAATGCGCTTCGGAAGGAAAGGGAAGTTAGCACCGAGATATGTAGGTCCATTTGAGGTATTGCAACGAGTGGGAAAGGTGGCCTACAGATTAGCATTACCACCTAGTATGGACAAGGTGCATGATGTGTTCCATGTCTCGATGCTTTGGAAGTATGTAAGTGACCCCTCCCATATCTTGAAAGTAGATGATGTTGACGTAGAAGAGAACCTTGTGTATGAGGAGCGTCCAGTATAGATTTTGGATCGGAAGGTTAAAGAGCTCCGGAACAAGAGTATTCCGTTAGTAAAAGTTCTTTGGCGGAATCATAAGGTCAAAGAGGCCACATGGGAGGTAGAAAAAGACATACAGAATCCGTACTTGGAGTTATTTGTATGAATTTCGGGGACGAAATTCTTTTAAGGGGGGAGAATTGTAACGCCCCATGGGAGGTAGAAAAAGACATATAGAATCCGTACCCGGAGTTATTTGTATGAATTTCGAGGACAAAATTCTTTTAAGGGGGGGAATTGTAACGCCCCACTTGAGGTACATAGTAAATTATGTTGTATGTGTGAATGTCTATTGTTTTGCTCTTATTTGAGATGGTATATTGTTAATATTGAGTGGTTGCCCTGAAATTGTAAAGACTTGGCGAAATCTTGGTGTTGCAGACTTCGCTGGGGTGAAGAATAAGCTTCGCCGTGGCAATGAGGTTCTTAAACCAAAGAGGTAGGTTCTGTAATTTTTTGCCAGGGCGAAGAAAGATTCTTTGCCGCGACGAAGAGCCAAATAAAATGTGTAGTGAGTTTCTAGAGAATTCTTTCCATAGGGGCAAAATGACCTTTCTACCCTTAGGTAGCAGGAAAAGTGGGGAGTAAAATGTAAGAGAATTTTATGGAGAATATGTTAGAGTGGGGGTGTGATTGTAATGATTTAAAGGACAAAGATGGAATTTTCAAGAAAGAGCAAGGGCAATATAGGAATGAATGAAGAAAGTTTGAGCTAAAAAGGAGATAAGCTTCATAAACCCTTCATTCATTCTTCTTCCACCACCATACTCTTTCACCATTTCCTCTCAATTTTTCCTTCCATCTTTCAAGGATCTTTGACGGTTTTTAGTTGGATCTTGGTAGAAAATCAATCTAAGGCATCCTAAGGTAAGGATTCTTGCTTCAGATGTGAAGTTTTGTAGATATTTGTACATTAAACTCTTATGGTGTTATTGTTTAAAGGGTAGAGAAGAGACAAGCATTTTAAAGGAAAGGAAAGTGCAAGTGTGATCTCTCCATTGCAAGGTAAGTAAATCCATCCCAAGTTGAAATTTGAGAAAACTTTTGAGTAGAGAGTAAGTAGAGATTTACTTATGCATGTGTATGATATATTGAGAAATTGGGTTGAGATGAGTATTTGTTGTATGGTTGTGGAATACACTTCATTGATGAGAAGTGTTAATATGTGATGAATATGTAATGAGAGGATGTAGTTTGAAATGAAGTTGGAGGAGATTGAGTAATTTCTTTGGGAGTGCTCTTTTATGACAAGAATCATAGTTATGTGAGGGAGTTTCCTCCCATTTTGGATGGTTCAAGGGAGAGCTAGAACTATAGATAAAGTAGAGTGTATGTATGCACACTAGATGTTTGATGAAATGCCATGAGTAGTAAACCTTAATTCTTGCATCATTGCATGTTGGCATTTCATGAGTGTATTAGTGGAGAGGATTAATTGTGCATTGAGAAGTGGCTTGAGAAAGAGTAGAGAATTTTGCGGATGAACTACTCTAAGAGTAGAGAGAATGAGAAAAACACTAAAAATGGGTTGATGCTTTGTGATCTCCACCCGAAAGTTATGAAAAGCGGGTTGGTGCTTTGTGATCTCCACCCGAAAGTCACGAAGAGTGGGTTGGTGCTATGTGAACTCCACCCGGCCGTGCCTCCAGTAAGATGAGGCCATGACATATAGCAGAAGTTAAGAAGAGAGTTGTGTGACAGAGAAAATAAATGAGATGAGAAAAAGTGTAAGGAAAGAATTAAGAGAAAGAGTTACGGGGACAGTCGAGTAGAGGATTTACTTATTGAGCATTATTTCGTGCTCACCCCATTGTTTTTCTTTGTGGTTGCAGGATCTAGGTGAGAACGCGATTGGATGGGTGTCGGTAAGCGAAGGGCAATATTTACACTGTCCGCTGTTTTAATGACATTTTGTAAATGATACTTTTATTTTGTATAAAGAATGTTTATATGTAATAAAAGGAAATTTGGGCCCATTTACTTTTGCTAATATAAATATATTCTACTTGATATATTTCTATGAGTATCCTAGTATAAAGCAGTTATTACAAACACACATGCCTCTCTTCCTCTCTTCTGGAATTTTTCTTTTTTCAAGTTTTTATTATGGCCATGAGCGGCTAAAACTTTCATAACTTGGTCGAAGGAAACGGAGACCTCGAAATCAATAGAAGTGTGAGATCTATCTGGTTTTAGTGTTCAATTCATGCTTTGAGTATTGGATGTTCTTCTATGCTTATTTTCATGATTGTTTCATTTAATTGCTAGGAGGCCTACTAGTTTATTACTTGTTGCAATCTATTGCTAAGTTAAATATCAAATTCGTAATTGTTTGATCCCTTTAACTTGTGAAGTAATTAAGGTTTAAGAGTTTGCTACGTCAAGAATTATTAAATCTTAAGAAGGACATTCAACTAAATTAAATACAATCGCTTGTGTTTGTGTTGTTAAGCTTCACCGATCTCTCTAGTTTTGAAGATTGCCACTAGATTAAACCTTTAGCACTTGTCTAAGGTTATTTAGTAGTAAGATTAATTAGATCACTTGTTTCCTAATTAGCTACAACTAAGGAGAGATAGGAAAATACTTCGAACGGTGAATACTCAAAATATGAATTGATATATTCTTGCATCGATGATCAGTTGTAAAATTCCGATGGTGGATGTTGACTTAGACCAAGGTTTGTTTTGATTGATAATTAACTTGGAATTGTCTCTTAGTTGCTTTTCCAGAAATTGTTTTTGTTTTACTCAAATCCTCCCTATCCTGGCTCACATAACATAAAACTCAACTAAACACTCTCCGTGGGAACGATCCCTACTCACACTACTATGTGTAATTTGAGGGTTTTAATTTTGGGTGCCTACGACAGCGCACCAGGGTAACTATAATTTACCAACCTAATCAAAATTTAATTTTGATTATTTATGCATGATTCTTGTTTTTGAATATGCATGGTGCTTGGTGCATAAGCCTACGAACCTAGTTTAATTGTTTTGGGTTATGTAATTTAAAATAGGGCTTGCGTGTGTTGCGTTGTAACTACAATATGCAATGTATAGCAAGTGCACTAGTCGCAAAAAGTAATAATGTGATAAGAAAAGTATCGTTCCCACGAGGATTGGTTGTTAAGCACTAATTTTCCTAATTGTTATCAAGTTAGAGAAATCGAAAGGTGTTAGATTGACTGGAGGAATTTAAACTAAAATGAAATCAAAATTTACTAAGTATTTAAAAAGCTAACTAATGAAAGCAAGATTAAAACAAGAGTAATATCAAGTAAGGCAAACGGTTAGGGTTTTGACTTCATTAAGATTCTATGAATTAATCTACGAATTATGCTACTTCTACGCTCACATGCACGGATTGTAAATCGAACTCCCTAATGTGTAAAACATACTTTCTCAAGCTATGAATTCCTACTTTTCCCTATTAAGCTTTCGCACCCAACAATTTGAAGATTAATAGATCAAAGTTCATTAAGCTAATGAAATCCTAGATTGATTTCATTGATTCTCAAACCTATCTCTAGCGTTCAATATAACAATGGTGATTTCCCTAAGAAGCTCACACATGATTCATTTCTCAATCTCATCATGGTCAACAAATACTTTCAAGAAAAACAAGAGAAATCCCAAAATCCATGCAATAGAATGTAGAAACAACACTAATTCATTGATTAAACATAGAAATCCCAAATTACATCAAAACCCTAACCCAAGATGAGTTAGTTCATACTGAAATTAACACAAATTGAAGTAAAAACAGTGAGCAATGTATTCAACCTATTGAAACTAAGAAAAGAGAACAAAGATTTTCCTTATTTGCGAATCCACAAGGTTCAATCTCAATCTTCTCTCCTTCTTTCCCACAATGTTAAACTTACTCTAAACACTGATGAGCCCCCATAAAAATGGCTAAGTTTTTCTTATATAGTCGGTCCAAAAACCTAAAAACTTTCCTAAAATAAAACAATGCGTTTTAATTAAAAACTAAAAATCGCAGACTTCGCCGCGGCTACAAGTTAAGTTGAAATCTCATGCCGAGCGTTTATCGCTGTGGCGAAGAAAGAACTTCGCCGCGGTGAACCTTCTTGATCAATTCTGAATTTACGAAATTGCCCTTCGCTTGCTTCCTTGCTTGAATCTTCAATCTTCGATGCTCTCCAATGGGAAGAAGCTTCATAGTGCTTCAAATCCGCTTCCCCGAATTCTGAGATTCGCTTGCTTCTAGGTCTAAAAACTCGATTCCGCTCATTATTTGCTCAAAGTGCACGTTTTGGCCTGAAACATAAAATATGTGAAATTAAGTTGTAATTCAGGCACAAACGAGATAAGAAGTATCCAAAATCCGGCCAAAAAGCCTAAATAAAACAGTACAATCCTTGGATTATCAAATACCCCCAAACTAAAGACATGCTCGTCCCCGAGCATTAGGTACAAAACATGACTCCAAGAAAAAACAACTAACAAACAAAAGCAAAAACAACAAAATTGAAAATGAAATGAGAAAACTTAAAATCAAAAATCACACACAAAGAACTGCCTAGAATTTATACAAGTCTCAAAGATTGTTGAACATTATTACTGGAAAATGCTCACTCCAAGAAGTTATAAGTTGCATTGACTATCTTTCTCTATTGGTCCCCTGAGTAGGTAATCCCCACTTCAGTCCACATTCCAACTTCCCAGATTATTTTATGCAGAATTGCAGAGTTTATCAAATGGTGGCAGACTCCATAAGCCTAAGTATTGAACTACTCTCCACTAATGAGGATTAGACATCACTAAAGATCAAAAGGTCTTTATAGGCTTGTAACGTTAAGCACGGTTAGTGGGCTCCAAAGAAAAGGAAAAGATAAACAAAGCAAGAGAACTCAGTTTCCTTTAAGCAAACACTAAGAATTACATCACTTCCCCGTTTCTTTCTCAACCACCGCTCAAGGTGTCAACCATTTTGTAAACCTCAAACATGCGCAATTCTTATTTTTGATTCTGAAATGCACTCTCAAATTTCTGTAAATTTTTTTTTTTTTTTTTTTTACCCTTCTCGCGACCCCCAAACTTATTCTTTTGGTTCATTAGCATCTCACACAACTCTCTAAGCTCTTTTATGTCTACATTACGTTTAGAATTCTCTTAAAGGTTGTAAAACGTGTTTAAGGTGAAAGGGTTGGGCATTATTGGTTGCATAAGAAAAATAGGACAACGATGATTTCATAAGGCTCAAATGGGTGACTAAGTATTGAACTACTCTCCACTAATGAGGATTAGACATCACTAAAGATCAAAAGGTCTTTATAGGCTTGTAACGTTAAGCACGGTTAGTGGGCTCCAAAGAAAAGGAAAAGATAAACAAAGCAAGAGAACTCAGTTTCCTTTAAGCAAACACTAAGAATTACATCACTTCCCCGTTTCTTTCTCAACCACCGCTCAAGGTGTCAACCATTTTGTAAACCTCAAACATGCGCAATTCTTATTTTTGATTCTGAAATGCACTCTCAAATTTCTGTAAATTTTTTTTTTTTTTTTTTTTTACCCTTCTCGCGACCCCCAAACTTATTCTTTTGGTTCATTAGCATCTCACACAACTCTCTAAGCTCTTTTATGTCTACATTACGTTTAGAATTCTCTTAAAGGTTGTAAAACGTGTTTAAGGTGAAAGGGTTGGGCATTATTGGTTGCATAAGAAAAATAGGACAACGATGATTTCATAAGGCTCAAATGGGTGACTAAGTATAAATTTTCATGGTAGGCTGGAAAGGCTAAAATGTTTTGAAAAACTACCTAAATCACTTCCTCAATAATGTCTATTACTAGAATTTCGCCTCAAGCACTTCTCAACTAGGTTCTAGAGTCCACAAACATTATCAAGACTATACATAACCACATAAAATGAATCTAGGCATGCTGAAATAATTAAAATTGTGGTTGAACCACTCAACAAACCTCAAGCTAAATCAAGTCAACAAACCTAAACTTGAAGCAATGCTTAACACTTTTCAAAAATAAAATCCCAACAATCCTATTCTCATCATAGACTTATGTAATTCATCATTGGCATAACAATACAAAACATGAAAACCACTAAACACAAATCAAAATTTTGAATTTTCCTACCCCCAAATTAAATATGACATTGTCCCCAATGTCACATTATGTACAATTTAGGAATAGAAAAATAGTAGTTAAAAAGGTACGAGATAGTTCCCTGATTAATTCGTGAAGTCTGAGTTTCGTTCAATAGCATGCACACCCATGCCTTGGCTCTCTCATAGTCATCATATGTAAAACAATTGAAATTCTGTGGTTTTCACTATGTTAGAAAATTTCACTGAATAATATGAAAATATTACAACCTAATTTCGCCTTTACAACAACTAGAAAGTTCGAACAAAAATTAACAATTCTAAAACAAAAAGAAAATTAGTTCCAATGTTCAAAACAAAAAGAAACAATAACAAATGAAAATATAAACTACAAAACAAATGATCAGGCTTCATTCTTCGTCCTCCTCCTCTCCTTCGGTGTCATCATCTTTTGCTTCGGAATCATTCCATTCCTCGGAATCCTAGTCTTCCCATTGGAAGCTCGAAACATTGACACCTAAAGTGGTAGAGTAGCTATGTTGCATATCATACAACATTGGGGTTTGCTCTGCCATCCAATCTTGAAATCGTTCCATCCGTTTCATCTTACCCAAAATCTGCTACAATAGCTCCTTTGTTGTGGATGTTGAACTGGATGTTGCGGCAACTTCTGAGGTTCTTCGTCTTTTCGTTCCGGAGTCAGGTTCTTCTTTGGGAAGACACCCAAGTAGCTTGCGATAGTAGGTGGTATCGAGGGGTGGGGCATGATGAATAAGTGGTTCATCATCTATCTTCTCGACTCCCGCTCGAGTGCCCAGCTCAGTGATGAGATGTGGGAATGTGAAGCTCCCTCGCCCTGGTTTGGTTGTATGCTGTATACTCATCATGACAATATTCCCCACATCCATTTTCTTTCCAGTGGCAATGGAATAAAGCAACAATGCCTTCTCAAAAGTCATTGTACTATAATGCATCTCTAGAACCATCCTTGCACACACAAAGTACTGCCACAATCTAGCTATAGGAATCAAATTCGTTCCCTTAATGCTCTTTCTTCCCTTCTTCAAAATCTCCCAACGGGTATCCAGCTTTGCTATTACCTTAAGAATCTCGTCCTCCTTAAACTGTCTCTTCTTAAATTTCGGATACTCATCACAATCAATTGGAGGTATTTTGTCGAAATCATTGATAACCTTTGCTTCGATTGGCACATCAATACCCCTCACATATACATGCCCGGGATTACACTCAGGGAAGTTGGCATAAAATTCTCTCACTATCGGCTCTATGGAAAAATGTTCAGGTTCACTCATGAAGTTGTCCCACTTTCTCCCTCAACTCCACTCTTTTGCATGGATAGTGGTCATATTGAAACCGATTGCACCTTCATAACGTTGCCGAGCCTTTTCACTAACAAACCTATTGTCTACTTGCTTCCCTTTTCCTTAACCCCTAGAAGCCATTTTGAGCGGCATGTTTGGTTTTCACTGTGAATACTCAAATGTACACCGAAGTTTTGAAATTTTGCACCTATACCCCCAAACTCACTATTCTTCCAAACTCAAACAAAACACTCCCAAATCAAAAACCCAACTTCCTCAACTCCACACAAATCAAAATCCACACTCCTTTAATCAATATCAAAGCACAAACTTCACCAAAAATCCATAACTCAACACAAATCAATCAATATCTCAAAATTAAAGCACTACAATTGAAATTGATCAATTTAAAGGCTGGAGAACTCGAAATCTTACTAATCCCAAGATGAATGCACCGAAAATCTCACCAATTTCGGCCCAGATTGCAAGATCCCCAATTTTTGAAACCAGGGGTTTCCAAAATTTTCTTCAAAATTTCGCAAAAATCTTTGCCAAAATGAGTTTATTTAGTCTTTGTAAGGGTTAAGGAGTGAGGTATAGAGATGGAAATTCACTGGAGAAGATCTGGATTGCAAGTGGAAGTGTTTGGCTCTTGGGTGTAGTTTGAAACTTTTCGTAAAAATGAAGAGTTGCATTGAGTATTTATAGAAAATAGGTTTTGCCACGGTGAAGTTCTTTGTGTTATAACAAAACCCAATCGATGCTTCACCGCGGCGAAAAATTTCAGTGTATATAGCACCATGGCGAAGAATTTTCCTCGCCGAGACGAACCTCCTTAGCTCAATTCCGCAATACCTTCTATGCCACAGCAAAGAAAATTGTCTTGCCGTGGCGAAAAATTCTAGAGAGCACAACGCCTCGGCAAAGTCTGGAACTTTTCGAATTCTTTTTCTTGCAAAGTGTACATCAACAAGAATTCTGAGATTCGCTTGCTTCTGGGTCCAAAAACTCGATTCCGCTCATTATTTGCTCAAAGTGCACGTTTTGCCCTAAAACATAAAATATGTGAAATTAAGTTGCAATTTAGGCACAAACAAGATAAGAAGTATCCAAAATCCGGCCAAAAAGCCTAAATAAAACAGTATAATCCTCGGATTATCAGTGTACCCTACCTTTCTCTAAACCTCCAATGTAACTTCTTTCTCTCATCTCACTCTCTTTGAATGTAACTCAAGGTTTATTTTCAATAATGTAAATTGTAATTTTATTTTTGAAAGTGTTGCAATGTTCGAGAAGAAAAAGAGATGGAAGGGAAGGAGGCAAAATTACTTGAAGAATCCATTTCCTTTTAAACCTAGGTTGACCTACCGATTCCTCTTGACTTGAGGAAATCAGTTTTAGTTAAGGCTCTGCACCAACACGGTTATTTTACGCTTAGTATGCATGCTAAGGGTGTATGTTATGACTATAACTTGCTAAGAAAGATAAAATTGGTGAGACATAAAATAAAATAAAAAACCCCTCAACTAAAGTATATTAAGTCAAAATTGAAATGCCTTCCATCACCATGTCTTTAATCAAACCACTATTTGTTGGAACCTTGTTCACCAAAGCGAAGGGTACACTTCTACCAGTGGGAGGCTAAAGTTCATTGGAGTTTTCATTAATGGTTATGGGTCGACTTAAAATGACGTGTTTTGCTTGTTCGCCAAAGCGAAGGTTGATAAACATGTCATAGGCATAGTAGAGAAGTACACTTGTTATGTGTACGTGGCGGCATGTAGTGTCCACTCTATTGATACTGAGAATCACACTTGAGGACAATGGCTTTGGTCATCATATTGTGTGATTGGCTTGTTGGCTTGTTTGACATTTGAGGTTGGTATTGGGAGCTATCAACTGATGTAGATTAAGTTTGTTGGCCTACCTAATAACCCATTTTGGCTTGTTCGCCAAAGTGAAGGTTTGAAATGGGCTAGATGGGATCTCAGTCCATTAGGAAAGCCTACAGGCTTTCCTAAGTTAATAGTGAGGGCTATTGGCTTGAGGAAAATTGTGGAAGCGTTTGTAATAAAAGACCATAACAGGCTTTCCTAAGTTAATAGTGAGGGCTATTGGCTTGAGGAAAATTGTGGAAGCGTTTGTAATAAAAGACCATAACAAAATAATAATAAACATTATATTGACTTTACCTTTATGTATTGTAGATTCATTTAAAAATGAGCAATATCAACCTACGATCGATAATTGAGAAAGAAAATAGGCTGGATGGATCTAATTTCTTGGACTAGTATTGAAATCTTTGGATTGTACTAAAGTCCAAAAACAAATTATATATCCTTGACAAGCCTTATTTGGCTGAGCTTGATCTTGATGCCACTCAAGAAGTAAAGGAAACTTACCAAAGGTTCCTTGACAATGTTGATACTGTTCAATGCCTTATGTTAGCATCGATTACACCTGAGCTGCAAAAGCAACATGAGAATATGGACGTTGCTGCCATAATTTTGCACCTCAAGGAACTTTTCAAAGGAAACGCTCGACATGAGAGGTACAATGTGTCGAGTGCATTGTTTAGAAGTCGTATGATTGAGGGAGCCCAAGTTGGTCCTCATGTGCTCAAGATGATTGGGTACATAGAAAGGCTTGAGACTTTAGGATATGGGTTGGATGTAGAATTACAAATGGATTTAATTCTGCAATCTTGACCTGATTCTTTTGCACTATTCATTATGAATTTCAATATGAACACAATGGTGAAATCCCTGTTAGAGCTTCTGAACATGCTGAGACTGCGGAGCAGGACATGAAAAAGTCCAAGCCTATTTTACTGGTTACTACCAATAAAGGAAAAGGAAAAGCCAAGGCCAATCCTAAGCCCAAGCCCAAAGGACAAGATGCTTTCAAGCCTGAGGGTGGCATTGGGAAAGGTGGGAAGGTAGTCTACTAGTCTATTGTGGCAAGCCTGGCCGTTGGAGGAAACACTGCAAGACTTTTCTCGTGAACAAGAAGAAGTCAGACACTTCAACTTTAGGTATGTATATGATGGAGATTAACTTCTCTTCTTCAACATCTTGGGTCATTGACACAGGGTGTGGTACTCACATTTGTACTGATGTGCAGGGACTAAGGTATAGTAGATTGCTTGCCAAGGGAGAAGTGGACCTACGAGTTGGAAATGAAGCATGTGTGGCTGCATTAGCTGTAGGGACTTATTGTTTATCTTTGCCTACGGGCTTATTATTGGAACTCAAATATTGTTATTTTTTACCTGCAATTTCTAGAAACATTATTACAGTATCTGCTTTGGATAATATAGGATATCGTTTTGAGATTTCTAATGGATTGTTGTTCTTTAGTTTGAATGGTATTCTATTTGGAATTGCAGGTTTATATAACGGATTATATGTTCTTGATTTAAACAATAAGGATATTCTCAACGTTGAAACTAAGAAAGCTAAACATAGCAAGCAAAACCATACATACATCTGGCATTGTAGATTGGGTCATGTTAACCAAACTCGTTTTGCAAAACTTCAAAGGAATTGAGTTTTGGACCCTTTTGACTTCCAGTCATTTGAGGTATGCGAGTCATGCCTTTTAGGCAAGATGACTAAGTCACCTTTCACAGGACAAAGTGAAAGGGCTACTGATCTGTTAGGCAACATCCATAGCGATGTATGTGGTCTATTAACAGTTGAAGCCAGAGGTGGATATTCCTACTTCATCACATTTACTAATGAATCAGTAGATATAGTTATGTCTACCTTATGAGACATAAATGTGAAACCTTTGATAAGTTCAAAGAATTGAAGAATGAAGTACAGAATATGTTGGGTAGAAGTATTAAGGCTCTGCGGTCAGATTGAGGAGGTGAATACTTTGAGCTTAGGGTTTTCTGAATACTTGAAGGAGTGTGGGATAGTATCACCCCCCCTCCCATATACACCCAACGCAATAGAGTGTCTAAAATGAGGAATATGACCTTGCTTGATATGGTTAGGTCTATGATGAATTTTAGTGATCTACCTGCATCATTTTTGGGTTATGCCCTAGAGGCTGCGACTCACATATTGAACTGTGTGCCGTCAAAGTTTGTCAATAAGACTCCATTTGAACTATGGAGTGGGCGAAAGCCCAACTTGTCTTATCTAAGGATTTGGGGTCTGAAGCTTATGTCAAGAAATTGACTTCGAACAAGCTGGGCCCAAAATCATGTAAGTGTATATTTGTGGGGTATCTGAAGGAGACCAAAAGATACTATTTCTGCCACCCAGAAGAGTGCAAAATTTTTATCGCTCGTACTGGTGTCTTCCAAGAAAAGGAATTTTTCCTAAGAAGTACTAGTGGGAGAAAAGTAGAACTCGATGAAGTTCTAGAATTGCAAGATACATTAGACCAAGGACGGGTAGATGTGCCACAAGAGGTGGTTGAACATCGTGAGGAGGTTACTCCACAATCCGTGGATCAAAGTGAACCACCTCAAGTAGCACAGGAGTTGCGTAGGGCTGGGAGAGTACGTCTGAGCCCGAGAGATATGGTTTTCTCGTGACTCAACATGGTGACGTACTGGTCTACCAAGACAATGAGCCTATAACCTACGAAGATGCTATATCGGATCTAGATTCCGTTAAACTTGAAGCCATGAAATCTGAGATAGACTCCATGTACCCAAACCAAGTATGGTCTATGGTGGATCCACCTGAAGGGGTAAAACCCATAGGGTGTAAATGGGTCTTCAAGAAAAAGACTGACATGGATGGCAAGGTGCATACTTATAAGGCACGACTGGTTGCCAAAGGTTTCAAACAAATTCATGGTATTGACTATGAAGAAAACTTCTCGCTCATTGCCATGGTTAAGTCATCCGGATTATGCTTGCGATTGTTGCATGTCATGACTATGAAATTTGGCAAATGGATGTCAAAACAGCTTTCCTAAGTGGAAACCTTGAAGAGGATGTGTATATGACACAACCTGATGGCTTCGATCTTAATGGACAAGCTGATAAAGTATGCAAGTTGCAGAGGTCAATTTATGGACTCAAGCAAGCTTCAAGGAGCTGGAACATTCATTTTGATGAATCCGTAAAGGAGTTTGGTTTCATTAAGAATGAAAATGAACCCTATGTTTGTAAAAAGGTAAGTGGGAGGCAGTGGCTTTCTTGGTTTTGTATGTCGACGACATACTTCTGCTCCGGAATGATATACCGAACTTGCAGTCGGTAAAGACTTGGTTATCCAAGTGCTTCTCCATGAAAGACTTATAAGAAGCAGCTTACATTCTCAGAATAAGGATCTACCATGATAGATCACGTAGGTTGGTTGGCCTATGTCAGAGTACATACATTAATAAAGTACTGAAGAGATTCAGTATGGAAGAATCCAAGAAGGGATTTCTTCTGATGTCACATGGTGTCTATCTCTCTAAGGATATGTGTCATAAAACACACGATGAGAGAGATAGAGTGAAGAAGATCCCACATGTGTCAACAATTGGATCCATCATGTATGTCGTGTTGTGTATTCAGATTGATGTCTCATGTGCATTGAGCACTTGTAGTAGATATCAATCGAATCTAGGTGAGCATCACTAGATAGCTATCAAGAGCATCCTTAAGTACCTGAAGAGGACTAAGGACATGTTCTTAGTTTATGGAGGGGAAGATAAGCTCACTGTAAGAAGATACAATGATGCTAGTTTCCAGACAGACAAAGACGATTGTCGTTTGCAATCCGGGTTTGTATTTTGTTTCAATGGGGGTGCGATAAGCTGGAACCAAAGCACTATAGCGGACTCTACAATAGAGGCTGAGTATATCGCATTATCCGATGCAGCCAAGGAGGCGGTCTGGATTAAGAAGTTCATCACCGAACTTGGTGTGGTCTCCACAATTGTTGATCCAATAGATATCTATTGTGACAACAATGGAGCAATAGCTCAAGCAAAGGAACCACGGTCTCACCAAAAGTCCAGACACATACTCAGACAGTTTCATCCCATCAGAGAAATGGTTGAGAGGAAAGATGTACAAATCAGTAAAGTGCATACTAATGACAATCTCGTCGATCCACTAATGAAGCCTCTGTCGCAGCAGAAGCATGAAAACACTTAAGTAATTCGACATTAAATACATGAATGATTGGCTATAGTGCAAGTGGGAGATTGCTAGAGTTGGTGCCTTACAGCGAATCAATTATTGTAAAATTGACTCTTTGTAATAATGTTTATGAATCAATAAAAGATAATTTTCTTCTACATCATGTAAATCATAATTGCGTGTATTGATATATGTCCTTAGGATGGTAAAATCGTGATGAGGGTATCAAGTGTTTCAAATCTTGATAGTAAGAACCATACGATCACATATGGTGGCCATTCTAGAAATGTTCGTAGCCCCAATATTATTCTGACCAAGGACACAAATAATACGGTAAGGCTATCAAAGTGTTGAACAACCCTATCGAAAGATAGTGACTGATCTCACTTATCAAGGTTGTTTGCCGACATGCGACACATGGGTGCTTGCTATGGGCAAGTTCACTGGGCAGACCCACCAAAAGATTCCATATAGATGGTAACCCTAGTGTCTATGGAATAAATCCTCTAACGAATGGTGGTGCATGTGATCCTTAGACTTGAGATCACCGGAGTGCCTTGTGCACCAATTGGTGTAGTTTGACACCAGCCTAACGTAGTTCTTTTCAGAGCTATCAATACGGTAGCGATTGGCTACATTGAGAAGTGTATCAAGACTGTGGTGGATCAACAAAGGATTCATCACTCCCGGGTACGGGAGAAGTTATCTCACAGCACAATTCAATGAATGTAATATACTATATAGCTAGTAATTATGTAAGAAATATAAGATAAAATTTACTAGATAACTTTTACAAACATATATACATAATGTAAATCCAAAAATTCTAATTTTTAATTCATAAATATATATATACACATAACATTGATATAATTTGGTAACATAAGGTAATCTTGAACAGTGCTGCCAAACTCCACCACTTCTTGACGTCCCACCCGATCGCAAATCATCTAGTTTCTGCAAAACAGTAAATTAACGGAGTGAGCACTAATTGCTCAGTAAGTAAACCAAACTACTCTACTATATTTCCTCCATTACTCATATTCTGATTTTTCTTTTCTCACTTTATTCTTTCATTATGCTCTTCATTCTTTCTGTTTCTGTTTCTCTTATGTTGTAATCTCTTTCTTTTCTTTTCTGATTCTCTTTCTTTTATTTCTTCTTTCTAGTTTGCCGATCGAACCAGGTTGATGCATGGATTTGAAACCCTAGCTGTGTGAGTGGGTACAATCTTCATCTACATGCACTACTCATGGACTGTACAAGTACTGTATCTCTCTGATGTGGCCGCTCGCTCATGGCGGCATGCACGTAGGTATAGTCTACTGGGTATAGTCCTCATCCACACACACTACTCACAGACTATACAAATACTATATCTCGCTGCTGATGCCGCTCGCTTGTGGCGGCGTGTATGTTGGCATCTCTATCACTCACGGGTTCCCCATCGCAAAAACCTTATATCATAGTATAATATAGAAAGAGAATAGAAATAGATACTATACACATTTCAACATGAATTTCCAAGCTATGGAAATTCTACACTTGCATTCTTTAAAAAAAAAACATACACTTTCCATATATGAACATAGCCTCCATGGTCATTCATTACATCAAACATATATGTTCATACAATCATTAAATAATCACAAAGACCACTCATTCAAACATGCTTCACAACCCTTTAAGCATCATTTTCTTACTTGGAATCAATTATAGATTATTAGACTACAAATAAACTAATAAAGTGGAAGCACTCTTGAGATAGTCATTCTGCACATGTCATATTCAAGAAGGCATATCTCCAGTTATACACATCAGATTGCTATGATCTTGGTCTCATTTTAAAGATTAGAGAAATGGCTACAACTTTTATGTGTATTATGCAACCCAGTTCAATAGCTAAGATTCCCAAAAATCACTCAGAAGGTCATGGATTTGACAGGGCAACCTTGGTAACATGCCTACTTTAAGGCTTTTCCATACCTATTTACCTCCACTTACTCCCTAACCTTTCCTAACCATTCTCCCCTGTGAAAACAAGTTAAAAGATCAATAATATACATTCAAACTTCAAGTCTTGCCTTTCTCTAACCCTTTCCTCATTAGGGTTTAGCCAACTCATGCATGCAATTTCTTTTTGGATTTTCATCAAACACTTCATATGCACATGCAACTACCTTGTTGGCTACCCTTTCACAATTCTTTAATTAAACCAAATTGTGAGCCAAAAAATCACTAATATTAGCATCAAACCTGTCCATTTTCACAATTCTCTACACTTCAAAAATTTCAACACAAAATCTTCCACAACTTCACCAAATCATCACATAACCATACACTACTTCTCATGGCTAGAATTAATACATCAATAAACATAAAAAACAGCCCATAATTCTCTCATACCATCACATATAAACATGCAAAAACTCATTCAACACATGTTTTGCTCAAATTAAGTTTCAAAGTAGGTTTACTTATCTTGAATATGTGAGATCACTTCCCTTTTTCTCCAAATCTCTTCCTCTTAGGCCTAAATCATATAAAAACCATAAGAATTTAAAACCTAAATCTCACTCCTTTTGCTAGAATTTTACCTTAGGATGCTTGAAGATTGAAAATCTCTAAAAATCTAGACCAAATCCTATGATTTTCCTTTGAAGTTAGTGAAGAAAATTGAGAGAAAAATGGGGTAAAGTGGCGTGAACAAGGGCTGGATATGGGTTAGGGTTTCTTCAAATAAAGCCTTATATCAATTAATATAAGTATGTGTTCCCATTTTGCCCTTGCACTTATTCTAAAATTCCATCTATGTCCCTTAGTCAATTACCATAATGCTTTCATTTTATTGCATTCTCCATGAAATTCTATCTCTTTTCACTCCCCACAGTTTCAACTAATTTTGAGTGAAAATACAATTTTATCCTTAATGCAAGTTTAAAGCATTTTCTTCACATTTTCTCAAAATAACTTTAGCAAAAATCAACTAAAGGTATAAGAGCATATATTAAATTACATACCTTTATGTGGGCATTACAATGAATGGCAATGACACTAAAGTTGTGGCCATAGTGGGATTGAATTGTTGCTCAATCCAATTTATTATTCTGGTCATTAGTCCAGTAACTGAATGCAATGATGTCAAAGATAACTTGGGTTGACACTATTTCTATACCTCAGCCTTGATGAGATAACAGGTGATGAAAGGATCAATTTGCACGGTAACCATATCATTGATAGGCAAGCTGTTTCGCTGAATCTGAATCTATCAGGTGGCCTGTAATGTCTCACTAGGGAAGTATTTACTGAGTATCCTATAGAGAGAATCCAGAGAATTGCTAGCCTAAAAAGGGTGTTCGTCTAAATTTTTTTATCGTTAATCCAGTTATAACATACTATTACACAAAGATTATTTCTCACATATATAAACCCACATTAAATTTCTTCACTGAGACAGTGTGTGCAATCCTCTCGCCAACTTGATGTCTCCCAACCACTACAATCCAATACCTGAAAAAATAAAGAAAGCAACGGGGTTAGCTATAAATGCTCAGTAAGTAAACCAAATCTAACTATGCTCTTACTCCGCTGTCCCCGTTTTCGATGTACTGCTTCTAAATTTATGCTTGCTTTCTCTCTTTATTCTCAAGCGTACTACTTAGCAGTCTTCTGTTTTTTTTCAAATCTTTCTAAATCCTCCTAGTGCTAGGCTATTCTTTATCATTTTATTTCTCTTCTCCGCTAGATTATAACTTTCTGTTTCTTTCTCTACTCAACAAATTGCTAAGTTTCCTTGCTATTTTTCATGTTTATAATTTTTGTTCTTTTCTAGCATGTATCTAATTTCTGTTCTTTTCTTGTATATCTCTAATTTCTTTTCTATTCTCGTAAACTTNTGATTTTCCTTTGAAGTTAGTGAAGAAAATTGAGAGAAAAATGGGGTAGAGTGGCATGAACAAGGGCTGGATATGGGTTAGGGTTTCTTCAAATAAAGTCTTATATCAATTAATATAAGCATGTGTTCCCATTTTGCCCTGGCACTTTCTCTAAAATTCCATCTATGTCCCTTAGTCAATTACCATAATGCCCTAATTTTATTGCATTCTCCATGAAATTCTATCTCTTTTCACTCCCCACAATTTCAACTAATTTTGAGTGAAAAGACCATTTTACCCTTAATGCAAGTGTAAAGCATTTTCTTCACATTTTCTCAAAATAACTTTAGCAAAAATCAACTAAAAGTATAAGAGCATAAATTAAATTACGTACATCCATGTGGGCATTACATGGTGAGAAATGACTATCCATGGATAGCTAGCACTAACCAAGGGTAATAAGATTTTATTAAATATTATTATTGAATCAGATTCAATAATGGGGACAAAAGTGCATTGGTTTTATTCTAAAGAGTTAGACTAATTAATAGGATTAAAATTTGGGTTAATTATGAATTAACCATAAAACCAAGGACTTAACATAAATGCTATTTTCCAAGATTAATTTTAAATTGTTTGAGGACTTCCCAAGACAATTTAAAATTACACTTTCTGCCCATGGTATATAAATTAAGTATTAAACCATTTTAATTCAATTGCAACAATTGAAAACAAAAGCACTCCCACTCTCTCGGCTTCAGCTCTCTCTCATCTTTGGCTTGGGTGGATTTCATTTTGACTTTCTTCATTCTCTTTTGAAGAATCTAGACTCCAAATTTCAACATCAAGCATTTAATAGCAAAGAAGTAGGTAATATACTATTCTTTTTGTTTGAAAAATTGTCATTGATGTTGTGTTTGTGTTCTACCTTATGTATCCATCATTTGATCATCATTTTCTCTCCATTTCCATGTCCAAAATGCATGAATCCCAACAATGGTATCAGAGCATGTTTAAATTCATGCATGCATGTAGCATTTTTGGTGAAAAATGGCTTGGTTTGGACACGAATATGTTTTGGCTTTAGATGCATGTTGAAGTTATTGTGTATTTTGAATACAACTGATGATGATATTCATCCTTATTAACATGCTTCTATGAAATTTTGATATTTAGAATACAAAATTTCTTGTTCTTGAAGTCATATGTAACATGCATGTTTGATTTATTGCATCTTGAAGCATTTTTGTTAAATATGAATATATCTCATTCATATGATACATGCATGTGTAATGTAAGCACGTTTGATGCAACTTTGATGACTTTGAAAAGGATGAATTCGGCCAAACATTATATGGATGCATAATGTACTTCAAATGCATGTTTGAGATGTTATATATGATGTAATAGTCTATAAATGCATTTGAGTTGGATTGTATTTTGAATACAAGTTGGTTGATTCACTTTGATTAAATAATGATGATCTTAATTTTTGTTTAAGTTTTTTTTATGATGGTTAATGTTGATTAAATGAAGGTAGAATGGATTAAGGTGATATGCATGCTAGATTAATTCTTTGCTCATCACATGTTTTCTTTTTGGATGTTGATTCAAGTAAAAATCGGTGCATCATGATGCATAGGTTTGCAATTTTAATTTTATTTGATTGAATGTGATGTGAGAGGTTTTTTAATATGATGGGTAATATAATATTTTTTTTATAAATATTATGGTGATGAAATTATGTACCTACCCTTGGTTTAATCATGGCATATTTTATACATTTATTGCATGAAATCCTTAGGATATATATATTTCTTTATATTCATGTGATGGATAATATAATGATATTATAAGTTTAAGGGTAGTAGAATTATGCATGTACCCTTTGTTCAATCATAGCATGTTTTTATGTATTTATTACATGAAGTCCTTTATTTATAAATATTGCAACTTGCTAAAATATTTATTTATATGACCTTTATTGAATTAATATTTATTAATGTGATGGATGAATATTAATTAGGGGATGATCATGGGTTTATAATTTTTTTTCCCAAAAATATTTGATATTTGGGCATGTAATATTCTTTCAATGGCTTGTAATAATAATTAATTTTATTATTAGTATGTTATCCGAGCCTGTGTGTCCTAAATTGGTTTATGTAATCGTACGACCGGACGGAGGATGGAGATCCGATCAATCACCAGATGAAGGTCCGCAATGAGTAATAGAATTAGGTGAATAGTTTACCTACTTAGGATGTATTTTCAAAAACCCCATGATCATCCCACCATGTTTTATATTTATATTGATGCATTTGAATTAATGTATGTGATAAATGTAGAACATTTTTAATCAAAGGTTAAACCTAATAATCTCCCTAACGAACAATATTAGATCCAAGCCTTCCATTATGGGCCAATTAATTCTTTGGCATAAAATTAGAGATCCCAAGATTTCTATTATGTGTGGTATCAAAAACTAGGGCAAAGAATGAATCATACCTTATATAGTGATATAAAAGGAAATAGTTTCCTACTTGTTAAATTTAATTAACCAAGATTTCTATTATGTGAGGTTTAATTAAATTTAATAAGAATTTGATTCTCCACAAGAAATTTATTCCATCGAAATTTCCAAATCGTCATTTAGGGGAGTATGGGATTTGAATAAAATAGTGGGAGGTAATAAGATTAGCATTAAAGGGTTTAAATTTACAAGACACTAATAAAACTTATATTTTTCCTTGTAGTCTCTTTCGGTATTTTGTGATATTTAGTTAATGAAAATGAGCAATAACCTGCTTTTGAGGATTCTCAATGACAACGAGCTGATTGGACCTAATTTTAATAATTGGTTAAGGAATTTGAGAATTATTCTCAATTCCGAAAAGGTTGCGTATGTCTTAGAAGCACCCCTTCCACTTTCTTTGCCTCCTGATGCCACACCACAAGAAAAGGAAGTTTTCAATAAGTGGCAGGAGGATGACTTACGAGCTCGTACCTACATGCTAGCATCAATGAATGCTAAGCTCCAGGTTGAGCATGAAAAGATGGAAAGTGCGAATGAGATAATGATCCATTTACAATATGGTGAGAACTCAGAGGTAAAGCAATACGAATTGTGTTTGAAACTATTCACAATGAGGCTTAGGGACGGACTTGCCTCAGATGATCATGTTATGAAAATGAGCAATATTATAGGGCAATTGCATACACTTGAGATTGTGATGCCACACAGTCTCGAGGTGAATTTGATTCTACAATCTCTTCCACCAAGTTTCAAGCCCTTCATCACAACTTATAATCTCAATAGGATTGAGCGCACTCTTGCAAAACTGTCGAATGAGATTCAACAGTTCTATAAGCAGGGAAGAAAGGAAAAAGGGCAAGAGGATGTTTTTGCAGCTTCTTCCAGTAAGACTAATAAGAAGCAATGAAAGCAAAAGAAAGGTCCAAAAGTTGGACCATGGAAAAGGCCTTTTACGAAGGATGCTTCTAAGACTAAGAAGGGCAAAGAAAAGGTCAATAAAGGCCAGTGTTTTCCACTGCAAGAAAGATGGACATTGGAAGAGGAATTGTCCTCTTTATCTGAAGAGCTCGAAGAAAGCTCCAACAGGTATGTTCCATTCTTATGTTATAGAATATGAATTAAATGTTATTTCAAATGATCATTCCTGGATATTAGATTTAGCTGCTACATCTCACATTTGTGTTTCATTGCAGGCACTGCAGAATAGTTCTGCACTATTAAAAGGTGAAGTCATTTTGAAGATGGCAAATAGAGCAAAAGTTACGACCGAGGCAGTAGGGACTTGCCGTTTGACATTGCCATCAAGACACATTTTGTATTTGTACAAAACTTTGTATTTTGCCAAAGCAACTAGAAATCTCATTTCTATTTCTGTTTTATGTAAATCTGGTTACAAAATACAGTTTAATGGAAATGAATGTCTAATTTATTTTGGAAATGAATTAGTTGGCAAAACAATTAATACAAATGGTTTATATGTTTTGGTAATGAATGATTATAACATAATTAATACCATTACAAATAAGAGATCTCGAAATGAAATTATTCCAAANGGTTCGATCCTACACTTGGATCGGTAGCAAACACATTCAGAGACAACATTAGTGGAGCCTCCAAACGTGGGTATGAATCTAAATCTTTGGATTTATTTTTCTGCAGATTCTTATAAATATAAACTGTAACTTTCTATGCCCTGATTTTGGGTTCTAAGGAACGATCCATGGTTGTAAATTTTTGTTTTTCCGCTGCGCAACCGGGTCGTTTCCTAACAGGACATTGGAAGAGGAATTGTCCTCTTTTTCTGGAGAGCTTTAAGAAAGCTCAAGCAAGTATGTTCCATTCTTATGTTATAGAATTTGAATTAAATGTTAGTTCAAATGATCATTCTTGGATATTAGATTCAGCTGCTATATCTCATATTTGTGTTTCATTGCAGGCACTACAGAATAGTTCTTCACTGTTAAAAGGTGAAGTCATTTTCAAAATGGCAAATGGAGCAAAAGTTGCGGCCAAGGCAGTAAGGACTTGCCATTTGACATTGCCATCAAGACACATTTTGTATTTGTACAGAACTTTGTATTTTTCCAAAACAACTAGAAACTTCATTTCTATTTCTATTTTGTGTAAATCTGGTTACAAAATACAGTTTAATGGAAATGAATGTCTAATTTATTTTGGAAATGAATTAGTTGGCAAAGCAATTAACACAAATGGTTTGTATGTTTTGGTATCGAATGATTATGACATAATTAATACCATTACAAATAAGAAATCTCGAAATGAAATTAATCCAAAATTACTTTGGCATCATCGATTAGGTCATATAGGAGATAAAAGGATAATCAGGTTAGAAGCAAATGGGCTTTTAAGCCTATTGGGATCAGAACCCTATCCAACTTGTGAATCCTATCTTCAAGGAAAAATAACCAAATCGCCCTTTAAGGGTAAAAGGGAAAGATCCAAAGAATTATTATAGGTTGTACATTCAGATGTATGCGGACCATTTAATGAAATGGCTCGAGGAGGTTTTCAATACTTCATTACCTTTACCGATGATTATTCTAGGTATGGGTATTTGTATTTAATGAAATACAAATCTAAAACATTTGAAAAGTTCAAAGAGTTTAAGAATGAAGTAGAGAAACAGACCGGAAAGAGTATTAAGACTCTGCGATCAAATCATGGTGGTGAATACTTAAGTACAGAATTTCGAGATTTTCTAAAGGAGAATGGTATAATATCCCAATTGACTCCCCCGTATACGCTGTAACATAACAGTGTGTCCGAAAGGAGGAACCGTACTTTATTGGATATGGTACGGTCTATGGTAAGTTTTACAGACTTCCCAACGTCACTAAGGCGATTTGCCCTTGAATCCACTGTGCATATTCTGAATAGGGTACCATCTAAATCTATTGAGATGACACCATATGAGATGTGGTATGGTAAACCTCCTAGTCTCAAATATATGAGAATTTGGGGTTGTCTAGCTTATATCAAGATTGTCAGGATAGACAAGTTGGACGTTAGATCTGAGAATGGTCGGTTTGTAAGGTATCCCAAAAATAGTTTGGGATATTATTTTTACTTCCACACTGATCAACGAATTTCGATCAGTAGGAATGCACACTTTCTTGAGAAAGAGTTCTTAGAAGAGAGTGGTGCAAGAAGAAAAATTGTGCTCCAGGAAGAGTTCAAGGAGCCTCAGACTGAAAATACTCACATGGGTGATCCCTCTCAGGAAACATTAATACCTGAATCAGTTTTGATCCGTAAATCATGTAGAGTATCTCGACCTCCAGAAAGATATGGGTTACTTCATGAAGAGATTTTTGAATCTATCATGATTGGAGAAGTCAGTCACAGGGATGATCCTAGAAGTTATGAAGAAGCGATATTAGATATTGATTCTGGAAAATGGCTAGAAGTTATGAATTCTAAGATAGAATCCATGCATGCTAATCAAGTATGGACTCTCATTGATCCTCCAGAAGGAATAGTTCCTATTGGATGTAAATGGATCTTCAAGAGAAAGATTGGCAAAGATGGAAATGTAAAGACCTATAAAACAAGACTAGTTGCGAAAGGTTATACTAAAAAACAAGGGTTGGATTATGAGGAAACTTTCTCACCAGTCGATATTCTTAAATCAATCAGAATTATGGTTGCCATAGATGCACACTATGATTATGAGATATGGCAAATGGATGTCAAAACAACATTCCTCAATGGATTTATTGAGGAAAATATCTACATACAACAACCTATAGGTTTTGTATCCAGTTCTAAAAGAAATAAAGTGTGCAAGCTGCATAAATCAATTTATGGGTTAAAACAAGCTTCTAGAAGCTGGAACATCTGGTTTGATGAAATAATCAAAACGTTTGGTTTTATAAAGAATCTGGATGATCCCTATGTTTATAAATGGACAAAGGATCATGCAACCATATTTCTCATACTGTATGTAGATGGTAGCGTGCCGAATGCACCAAATTAATTAACCTTACTAACCTAACTACTAAATTGTATATAGGGTGAGCAAGGGTCGATCCCACAGGGAATGATTCGATTAAATCCTATATTCTATGCCAATAGCCACAATGAAAACAACACAATAAAACCCTAAACAGTGAACAGGACAACACAACAGAGTAATGAAAGGGGTTTGTAATCAAGGCAAACTAAAGTAAAACAAACAATGGTAGAAAATATCAGATTAAAAGCAATCAGTTCTCGGTTCAAGATCCACCTAAACATGCATTGGACATGAACTAACCATAACATTGTTCTATCTCGTTATTATGGAACTACTGACCCTAGGAAACAACAAGCTCTGTTACTCGAATTCTCCCTTAATCGTCACTACTGAAATAAGCTCTTCAAGTAGATCCTAACCCTCGAACAACCTAGAATAAGCTCTCTAAGTTTAATTCAATGGCAGCCTTAAGAATTAGGAAAATAGATCAATCTAAGAAACAATCACAAAAGCTCAAATTATTTAACTTAGGTTATGTTATTCAAGATGACAGAATGAAAACTTGTCCATAATCATCTATCATCATGTGTTACCCATTGAATAGAAAAAGGACAATTACAGATCATAATTCCTAATTCTAACAGATAAAATTCCAATAAAATAATTCAGCTGGCCATTACTAAATCACCCAAACAAAAAATTATAAACAATTAAAACAGAATAACATAAACAATTCCAATAAAAACGAGATTAAGAATAATGTTACTGAAGTTAGGTTACACCAATGACATGAATTTAGGCGTCAAAATCCCCTTGAACTGAAAAAGAAAGATCAGCCTCACATCTTGACGTAGAAAGTAAAAGAAAGCCGAAAAAACTAGAAACTACTGTTGTCTCTTCTTCCCCCCCTTTTTAACCTCACCACTCATCAATAAATAAAATTTTTTTTCCTTAATTCTACCCCAAGAATCACAGAATTTCTTTCCTAGACGTTTCCTAGAAGATAGACTTCCAGATTTGTCAAAATCTTATCAGATATGGAAAACAGAATTCATCTCCACCTTGCACCAGGATTCTCGCAATGTAAAAGATCTTTTCTGGGCTTGGTCACTTCATAAAAATTGTATTCCAGGATGTGTATATGAATCTGGGCTTTTGAATCACCCGCTTTCAATATCTAACGCTCCAGTTAGGCCCGTTCGAAGATTCAATACTCAGCCAGGAAATCCTTCCGCGACTAGGATTCCAGGTCCGGTTTTCCAACAACTAATGAAGACCCAAACGAACTCGGATTCTCGCCTATAATACCTTCCTGGAAAGTTTGATTCGTCAACTTTACTTTTTCTAAAGAACACTTTTGCAATCGAGAAATCTAACTCCATGAAAAACCTGAAAAACGTAGCACCGGTCAGAATAACAAAAATCTGGAATTTCCTAATCTTTTATCACTTATTTCCTAAAGTCTATCCAACTATGCCAAACTCACAAAATAAACTCTAATAAACTCAAATAGGCATAAAACATGACAAAAAACATAATATGCAAGGAATAAAAATATGTAAATTACACTCTTATCAGTAGATGACATACTATTGATGGGAAATGACATTGGGATGATGACTAAAGTTAAGTTGTGGTTATCCGAAACTTTCTCAATGAAAGACTTAGGAGAGGCAACCTACATCCTAGGAATTCGTATCTATAGAGATAGAATGAAAGGATTAATAAGCTTATCCCAGAAGATGTATATAGAAAAGATGCTAAAACCGTTCGGCATGCAAGATTCCAAAAAGGGAATTTTGCCTTGCAGTCACGAAATTCATCTTTCAAAAGATATGAGTCCAAAGACTGATCAGGAGCATGAGCGAATGCATGGGATACTCTATGCTTCAGCCATAGGTAGTCTCATGTATGCTATGCTATATACTAGGCCTGATATTGCATATGTTGTGAGTGTTACAAGCAAATATCAATCCGACCCTGGGGAAAAACACTGGTCAACTGTTAAGACGATCCTTAAGTACTTAAGAAGAACTAAGGATCTAATACTAAGTTATGGAGGTTCAGAGTTGAAAATTAAAGGATATTCTGGTTCTAATTTTCAATCAAATGTGGATGATAGAAAGTCTACATCCGGGTTCATTTTTATATGCAATGGAGGATAAGTCAGTTGGAAGAGTTCTAAACAATCAACTACTGCCGATTCCACAACTGAAGTTGAATACATTGCCGCTTAAGAAGCAACAAAGGAAGTTGTCTAGATGCGCAAGTTCATGACTGAACTTGGTGTGGTTCCAAACATGGTTTATCCGAGAACCTTATACTGTGACAATACTGGTGCTATTGCATAGGCAAATGAGCCAAGAGCACACCAGAAATCAAAACATATTCAGCGTAAATATCACATTTTGAGAGAATTTGTTGGAGCAGGAGAAATTTCGGTGCATAAAACACCTTCAGTAGAGAATGTAGCTGACCCACTCACTAAAGCGATGACACAGAAGCAGTTAGACAATAATCTTGAGAAGATGGGTATTAGATACTATAATGATTGGCTCTAGTGCAAGTGGGAGTTTTGTTAGTGTATGCCCTAGGAACCAATTGTGTTGTCGGTTTCGGGACATTATATCTTGTAATTGTATTATGAATAAAAGAAAGTGTTCTTATTTCACATGTTGAAGGGTTAAAGAGGAGTGGAAGGGATATCAAGTATCTTTTCAATTGTTGTAGGGCTTCTTCGCAGGCTAAGGTCCATTCAAATTGCTTAGGTTTTCGTAGGGCTACAAAAAAGTGGTGACATTTGTTGGCTGACTAGGAGATGAATCTGCTTAGTGCAGCCACTCTTCTAGCAAGGAGTTGGATATCTTTGATGCATGAAGGTGAAGGGATGTTTAGGATAGCTCGGATCTGATCAGGATTAGCTTCTATCCTGCGCTGAGTCACCATGTACCCAAGAAACTTTCCAGAGGAGACACCAAATTAACATTGGGCTGGGTTGAGCTTCATGTTATACTTTTTTATGATGATGAAGGCTTGACTAAGGTGATCAAGGTGCTGTTTGGCTATGAGGGACTTGACAAGCATGTTGTCGATGTACACTTTCATAGTGTCCCCAATTGTTCTATAAACGTCTTGTTAACAAGTCGCTAATAAGTGGCCCCAACATTTTTAAGGCCAAATGGCATCACCTTATAGTAGTTGATGCCCCTCTCTATTATGAAGGCTGTCTTCTCTTGATCTTTCGAATGCTTGAGGATTTGATTATAGCCTGAAAAAGATGTCGATATGAGAGTATAGGAAGGAGTCTTTAGGGCATGCTTTGTTCAGGTCTATGAAATATGTGCACACTCGCCACCTCCCATTCTTCTCCTAGACTATTACCACACTGGCTAGCCAGTCAGGGTAGTGCAACTCTCAGACCAACCCATTACTTCGTAATTTGTCAACCTCCTCATTGATAACTAGGTTGCGCTCTGAGACAAACTTCCTTCTCTTTTGCTTTACTGGAAGATGATCAGGGTCTGCTTAGAGATGTTAGACGATGGCCTTAGGGCTAATCCCTGTCATGTCTTAATGGGACCATGTGAAACAGTCATGGTTCTGCTTGAGGAACTCGATAAGCCGCTCTCTTATCTCGAGCCTTAGTCGGAAGCCAACTTGGGTCTTTCTATCAGGATGATCCGGATGCATCTGTACCTCATCTAATTCTTCCATGGATGGTTGGTCCAACTCGACTAGAAGATTCAAGTGAGACTGTAACTGCTATAATGCATCTGACTTACCCTTGAAGACGTTTTTGTAGCAATCCCTCAAAGCTTTTGGATCACCCTTGATCTCTCTCACACCCCACTTGGTAGGAAATCTAATGGTTTGATAGAAGGTAGATGGGATGTCTCTCATATCATGGATCCAAGGATGGCCTAAGATGACGTTGTAAGGTAAGGGGCAATCTAGGATTAGGAAGATGGTCTGCTGGTTTATCCCGTTGGCATAGATAGGAAGGGCAATCTCTCCAATGGTCAATTGAAATTACATCACTAGATCACTCCAGCATCAAATTGAAACTTACTCTGCACCAGCAGCAACTTATCCCAATTGAAACTTACATCACCAAATCACTCTAGCATCAAATTAAAACTTACTCTACACCAGCAGCAACTTATACCAATTGAAACTTACTCTGCACCAGTGGCAACGTATCCCAATTGAAACTTACTCTGCACCAACAACAACTTGCTAATCTCAAACTGAACACAAATCATCAAATAACCACTAAACCTACACCAGTAGCTTTTAAGCACATGCTTTGAAGTACATACAGTATGAGCAACAAATCATCAATAACCACTACTCCAACATCTTTTAAGCACACACAACACCAGCTTTTAAGCACACACAGTACTAGCAACAAATCATCACTAAACACAAATCATCAAATAACTACTACACCTACACCAGCACCTTTTAAGCACACATAACTCCAACTTTTAAGCACATACAGTACCAGTAACAATTCATCAATAACCACTACTCCAACATCTTTTAAGGACACATAACACCAGCTTTTAAACACATATAACACCAGCAACAGATCATCAAATAACCACTACTCCAGCAGTTTTTAAGCACACACAACACCAGTTTTTAAACACACACAACACCACCAGCAACAAAACGCAAATAAATTCAAGTAATAACTGGTTATCAATTAACTGATCAGTAATTAAGCAAACCCTTTTTGACACATAAACCTTGAACATTGCAGTGTACACTCAACACTATTTATCTTTAGTAAACCCAGAAAGAGAGTCAACTATACCAGCAGCAGTTGTAACTTGTAGTTTGCTTCTAAGAAATTCAAACCTTGAAGTAGACAGGGATTTAGTAAATATATATGACGTTTGATGTTCAGTAGGTACATATTGAACTGTCACATGATTGGAAGCAACTTGTTCTCTTATATAGTGTGCATCAAGTTCAATATGTTTAGTCCTATTATGAAAAACTGGATTTGATGCAAGAGAACGAGCACTTTGATTATCACACCAAAAAATTGGGATTTTTGGCAAATTCAAACCAATTTTAGAAAATAGACTTCTGAACCAGGCTACTTCTGTAGCTCCTTGTGCAAGGGCTCTATATTCAGCCTTTGTAGAGGACAGAGACACTACTTTCTGCTTATGAGAGCTCCATTACAGTAAGTTTGAGCTAAGAAATAAGCAGCAACCACTGGTGGATCTTTCGTCCTAAATATTCCGTGCCCAATCAGCATTGGTGTAGCACTCCAGGTGAAATCTGTGAACTTTGCTGAATTGAATTCCAAAGTTTGTGGTTTCTTTAAGGTATCTAAGAAGTCTTTTACAAGCTTGCTAATGTAGTTGAGTAGGAGCCTTAAGAAATTGACTAAATTTATTGACTGAGTAGGCTATATGAGGTCTTCACAAAGTGAGATATTGTAAGGCTCCAATGGTACTTCTATAAAGTGTTGGATTATCAAATAACTCACTATCCTCAAGGGTTAATTTGTTGCCTATAGCCATCAGTGCAAAACATGACTTGGAGTCCATCATTCCAGTTTTCACGAAAAGATCTTTGGCATATTTTTCCCAACTCATATGAATGCCTAAGTCATTTCTAAGAACTTCAAAGCCTAGAAAATATTTTAGGGAACCCAAAGTCTTCAAAGCAAACTCAATATTCAATTTGTGCATAATTTCACTCACAAATGTAGCATCACTACCAATTAGGAGAATATCATCTACATAGACAACGGTATAAGCAACCTGATAATTTTGTTTGTAGATAAACAGACTAGAGTCAGCCACAGAATTGAAAAAACCCCATGAGAAAAACAGCTCTAAGTTTATCAAACCAGGTTCTTGGGGCCTGTTTTAGGCCATATAAGGCATTGACCAGTTTAGACACATGGAGAGGGTTTTTGACATCCACAAAACCTTGAGGTTGAGACATGTAAACTGTTTCACTCAACTCACCATTTAAGAATGCATTGTTTACATCTACTTGCCAAGCTTAACACAACTCTGATTGTAGATAATTTAATAACTGGACTAAATGTCTCTAGGTAATCAATTCCAAGAGTTTGTTGGAACCCTTTGGCCACTAATCTGGCTTTAAACCTTTGAATTGAACCATCTGCAATATGCTTAATTTTGAATACCTATTTGCACCCAACTACATTCATGTAAGGCTCAGCTGGAATTAGTTCCCAAGTATTATTAGCAACCAAGGCAGTAAATTTACTATTCATGGCTTCTTTCCAGGCTGGATGGGAGAGAGCTTCAGCAACACTTACTGGTTCAGTTGTGTCAAGGTGAGAAGTGACTAGCATTGTTTTATGAATTGTGGTTTTGGATCTAGTAAGCATAGGGTGAGTATTTAGAGGTCGGGGAGCAGTAGGTAAGGGAGCTGGAGGTTGTGTATTTTTGGTAGAGTTAGTGGAGGGAATATGAGAAGAAAAATGTTGTCAAAAGGCAATTCTACAGCTAATTGCATGCGATCAGGTTGAAAATGGGAAGTAGTATGAGTAATGGGTTGTTTTTCAAATGGTAGGTCAACAACTAACTGGATGCTATCAGGATGGGGATTGGAAGTAGTGCGAGAGGAAGGTTGTACTTCAAGTGGTAATGTAGTAGTGAGTTGAACAGATTCAAAAGGGTGACTAGACAATGTTTTGGAACTTGAGGGAATGTGAGATGACATATGTATAGTTGTATCTTGCTGATCATGTGATGCAATAGGACGATTAAATAAATGTTCTTGTGACTCAATAAGTGTGGTAAAAAGATGCTAATGGGATTCAGCATGTATGGGTGAAGCAGAGAAGACAGGAGGGATTTGAAAAAATGAAACAGGGGAGTGATTAGCAGATAGATCAGAATTGTAATCTGATGATGTAGAGGTGGATGTGTTATTGAGAGGAGATGAAGAACATGTAGCAAAAGGAAAACTAGACTTATCGAATTTAACACTAGGACAGATGTAAATTTTTCCATTAGAGTCCAAACATTTTTATCCTTTGTGATTTAAGCTATAGCCAACAAATGTGCACTTGGTTGTGTGAACATCAAACTTGTGAGCATTATATGGTCTACTAAATGGATAAGCTGCACATCCAAACACCCTAATAATGGAATAGTTGGGTTTTTGTTTAAATAAAACTTCAAAGGGAGATCGGTTAGACAGAACAGAAGTGGGCAATCTATTGGTGAGAAAAGTGGCAATTTGAAAGGCAAACCACTAGTATTTCAAGGGCATACAAGCTTGGGCTAACAATGTAAGACATTGTTCCACTATTTGTCAGTGTTTTCTCTCTACTTTTCCATTTTGTTGGCGAGCGTAGGGACAAGGATGTCTAAAATGAATCCCATGGTCAAGAAAATATGAGGCTAGACTTCTATACTCACCACCCCAGTCAGTTTGAACAGTTTTTAGAACTGTATTGAACTGTCTCTTTACTAACTTATGGAACTGTTTAAAAATGGTTTGAGTTTCAGATTTAACCTTTAAAGGAAAGATCCAAGTGAACCTACTATAGTTATCTAAGAATTGAATGTAGTATCTAAAGCCTTCAGGAGATGGGACAGGTGATGGTCCTTATAGGTCAAAATAGACCAATTCTAATGGTTTATCAGCTCCAGTATCAGAATGAGGAAAGTTGGACTGACTTAATTTTCCAAACTGACATGTTGTGCAAAAATCAAAAGTACTTTAAACAGAGTTATTTAGCTTCAACAAATGTAAAATTTTAGCAAGAACGTGTGCATTGGGGTGTCCTAACCTTTTATGCCACAACATTCCACTAGTTTTTTCAACAGGAAAAGACTGAAAAATATGCACTTTATTATTGTCAACAACTCCATTGCACTTGGATACAAATGTAGGAGAATTAAAAGCAACCTTATTCTTGTCATTATTCTAAAAAATACAGTCTCTACTAATATTATTGTGCTCACTACATTGTGAAACAGAGGATGACAGAGACTAGTCTGATATGGCAATATCTTGAGCAGATGAATTAAGGGCTGAAATTGGAGATGTGAGAGAATCAATAGAAAGGTGTGAGGGTAGTGAAGTATCTGGAATTTGGAGCTGATATAGTCCAGCCTTAAGCTTTCCTTGAAGAAGGACAATTTTGCATTGCTTGTCCTTTACAACACAATGATCAGCATAGAATTCAACTATAACTCTATTGTCCCTAGTGAATTTAAATATGCTTAACAGGTTTTTAGTAATGTGAGGCATGCATAACACATTTTTAAGGTAAAGAGATCTAGCATTGCATGGTAATAAAGTGAAAACAGTATGTGAAATAGGAAGTAACTCACCATTGCCAACCTTAAGCTGCTCATTGCTAGTGTAATTAGACTGCATTGTTAGCTGAGATAGATCTGATGTTACATGGTTTGTGGCCCCCGAGTCCATGTACCAAGATGCATCTTGGATAGTAGAGGGTGTAGCAGTGTAATTGGTAGTATGAGATGGATAGTATAAGGACTGTGTTTGAGATAGAAAGGCTTGATTGTTGGTATTGGTGCCTCCATCTTGAGCTCCAGTGTGTACTTGAGCTTGTCCTGAGTGAGAAAAGGCTGCAGTGGAGAATGCATTCTAAGGAGAAGGATTATGGCCAGGATGAAACTGATGAAAACTTTGAGACTGTTGAGGATGTGGTGACCCTTGAAACAGTCTTGAAGATCTAAAATATCCCTGACCAAAATCTGCTCTACCAAATGAATTATATCCTCATATAAAATTGGTATCGAACCTATGATAATAGTTTAAAGCAAGATGGCCAATCTTGTCACATACTTGACATATAGTTTTCCTCGGCCTACTCCTCTACCTCTCCCTCGACCACCAGAAAAAGGGGAGTTGTAAAACTGGTTCTGTGGTGTAAATTGACTTGCGTCAGTGACAGTTTGTTGTGGAGTGAAACTGTGAGGAGTAAAGTCAGAGAGTTGTCCAGTGAACTGAGGTTGTCCAGTTTTGAACTGAAGCTGAACATTTTACTTATTCTAAGATTTCTTATTGGTCATATCAATTGAGACATTAGCTAAGTGTGCTGAGCTTCCATGAAATTCATTGCTAACCACAGAGTTCATAGCTAAGTTTTCCTTCTTTAGCCTAAGTTCATATTTTTGCAAAATAATCTAAACTTCTTGTATAGTAAGAGGATCTAGCCTAGACTCCAAACATGTAGTAATGTTAACAGCAACGGCATCACACTCAGAGCTAAGACCATCTAAAATGTAATTCATGAGCTCCTCATCAGTAACAATGATACCACTGGCTGATAAATTTTCAGCAAAACCTTTCATTTTAACGAAATAATCATGGATACTGAGATTATCCTTTTTGGTATTTTGCAGTAAACTTTTAACATGCAATATTTTTGTTCGAGACTCAGTAAGAAATTCTTTCTCAAGAGTGACCCACATATCAGCGGAATATTGGCACTTGGAAATAACTGAGAACATTGACTCAGAGATTGAACTTACAAGCCAACTTACAAGCATTTTATCAGTCTTCTTCCACTGATTGTACTCTGGATTTGGCTTTTTCTCTGTCATAGCATCTATTCCTTCAACTTGAACTTTGACAAATGGTGCTGGACAAGAGATATATCCAGTTAGGTGTTCCTCCAAATCATGAGAACCTACAGCAGAAAGAATTAGGGATTTCCAAAAATTGTAGTTGTCTCTAGTCAATTTGGGGGAGATTATAGGAAGAATTGAAGGCGTCATTTTTTGAGACTTCATGAAATTGATTGTTTCAGTGTTCAATTGGTAGCTTGGACTATCTTGTTGGGATGAAAAACTAGTGGAATCGACCATCTTTGACGCTTGTCAATGGCTCTGATACCATGTTAGGTTTTGGAGCAAAAAACAAAGGAAAGAGACGATAAAGAGATGAAGAAAAAGAGTAAAGCTGAATATCTTTGTTTTCTGTATTTTTTTTTTTTTCACTCTATCAATAGTATACAATAATGCTTTTTATAAGCTACAGTAAGCTCATTGAGCTGAAAGATAAAGTGAAGGATATTTGACTTTTACCGGCAGTAATAACTGCTTAACAACTTAACCAACTTTTACTAATAAGTGGAAATGAATTCGTTTTATTCCAGGTGGGATCTGAAGATGGTTTTCAATTTTTTTTATTTTATTTATTTTTTTATATTAAATCAGTTTTAAAACAAGAATGTTGTTGTATGAGGTAAGTGATAAGAGTGTAATTTATATATTTTTTTTATTCCTTCCATATTATGTTTTTGTTATGTTTTATGCCTAGTTGAGTTGATTAGAGTTTATTTTGTAAGTTTGGCATATTTGGATAGACTTTATGAAATAATTGAGAAAAGATTAGGAAATTCCAGATTTTTGTTATTCTAACCAGTGCTGCGGTTTTCAGGTTTTTCATGGAGTCAGATTTCTCGATTGCAAAAAATGTTCTTCAGAAAAAGTAAAGTAGACGAATCAAGCATTCCAGGAAGGTATTATAGGTGAGAATCCGAGTTCGTTTGGGCCCTCATTAGTTGTTGCAAAATCGGACCTGGAATCCTATTCGCAAAAGGATTTCCTGGCTGAGTATTGAGTCTTCGAATGGGCCTAAATGGAGCTTCAAATATCGAAATTCATCTACATATCTAGGACTACAACTTTTATGAAGTGAACAAGCCCAAAAGAGTTCTTTTACATTGTGAGAATCCTGGTGCAAATTGGATTACAAATTCTGTTTTCCATATCTGATAAGATTTTAACAGTTTTGGAAGTCTATCGTTTAGCAAAGATCTAGGAGAGTAATTTCCGATTTTCATGGGAGAGAATTAAGGAAAAAACACATTATTTATTTAGGAGTTTTTAGGTTAACCGTGGAGAGAGCAGCAGTGGAGTTTTGTTTTCAGTTTTTTACTTTCTACGTCAATATGTGCAACTAATCTTTCTTCTTCAGTTCAAGGGGATTTTGAAGCCTGAATTCATGTCATTGGTGTAACTTAACTTCAGTAACATTGTTCTCAATCTCATTCTTATTGGAATTGTTTATGTTATTCTGTTTTAATTGTTTATGAATTTTGTTTGGGTGATTTAGTAATGGCTTGCTAACTTGTTTAATTAGAATTTTATCTGTTAGAATTAGGAATTATGATACGTAATTGTCCTGTTTCTATTCAATGAGTAACACGTGATGATAGATGATTACAGACAAGTTTTCAGTCTGTCGCCTTGAATAACATAACCTAAGTTTAATAATCCGATCTTGTGTGATTGTTGCTTGGATTTATCTATTTTCCTCATTCTTAAGGCTGCCATTGAATTAAACTTAGAAAGCTTATTCTAGGTTGTTCAAGGGTTAGGATTTAATGGAAGAGCTTATTTCAGTAGTGAAATTTAGGGAAAATTCAGGTAACAGAACTTGTTGTGTCGTAGGGTCAATAATTCCATAATGACGAGATAGAATAATGTTACGGTTAGTTCTTGTCCAATGCATGTTTAGGTGGATCTTGAATCGAGAACTGGTTGTTTTTAATTTGATATTTTCTACCATTGGAGATTTATTTGTTTCACTTTATATTGCATTGATTACAATCCTTTTCATTATTCTGCTGTTGTGTTTACTATTTAGGATTTTATTTTATTTTCCTGTTGTCTTTGTTATGGTTATTGGCATAGAATAGAGGATTTAATCGAATCATTCCCTGTGGGATCGACCCTTGCTCACCCTATATACAATTTAGTAGTTAGGTTATTAAGGTTAATTAATTTGGTGCATTCGGCACGCTACCAGTAAGTCCTCGACTATAGGGAATAGTCTTCTATGAAATGCACTAGTAATCAACTAATGAGCGTATATTACATTAGTGCATGTGATATACACAAGCTACAATGATATACCATTGTATAATTTTTTATGCATCCATTGCGTGTTATATTTTTCCTTGACAATGTATAATTATAGCAACTTTACATGTTTGTCCTGCAGAGTGGATTGAAAGACGTTACCATGCAATGAAGACTGAGTGGGCAATCACTAAATTTATAGACTTGGAAATGTTTCATAATCCTTTAAAGGGATACCTTAGTGATGACACTTTTGTATTAGGTGCAGAGGTTTTTGTTGTCAAAAGCACTTCCAAAAGGGAGTGTTTATCCATGGTGAAGGAGCCTGCTACATATTTCCATACTTCGAAGTTTATAATTTTTTGACTTTAGCTGATAAATATCATTACTCCGAGCCATTTGGAGACCAAATATGGTACATAAAAAATCCCTTTGACACTTCTTGTTTTAATTTACTTCTTAGTGCTACTCAAATTACTGATAAAGTTGCTTGTTAATGTTTTGCTGGGAAGTTGGCTCCAACCCTAGAGGAACTGGAGAAGCCAAGGGCAACTACATTTCACTTTATCTATTTATTCTTAGGTCAAGTATTCTTGACGATACTAAATTGTTTGAGAATTTCATTCTGCGAGTCAAAGATCAAATGGACGGAGAAGACTTTTTATTTCAAAATATGTCTATAATGTGCGCTCAAAGATTTTGTGTCGTGTAAAGTTTTTGGTTTCTTTTGAGTTTGATGGAGCTTTTTATTATTTATCTTTAGATAACATTGTGGCTCCTTGTACAAAGAAGGCATAGGGTACAACAAAATTCTTGTCGTTGGCTAAATTGAAGGATAGGAAATTAGGTTACTTGGTTAATGCCACTTGTATCCTTGAAGCAGAAGTTACTTTGATTGGTTTGATAAATTTAAAGTCTCTTAATTCTGATGAAAAATGTTGCAATTACTTCTTTAAGAGTCGACAATTGATATATGGCTGTCATCAAATAATATTTATACAAATTTGGCACCAAGAAAACTGATAGTCAAAGTCGCCTATCTTCTGCTGCTATCGTCTTTTATTGATCTGACGCTGACCTGTTGAAGCTAATGATGTTGACCAGTTGCTGCCGAGAGGATACGCTGGTGAACTTTTTGAGAGTTTGCATGCCTCATCTCTTATCTCTTTTTTTCTCTCTTACTTATAAATAAAAAAAATGGCATAACCATCAGGGTCAAAACCTATTAATATTCAATCTAATGAAGCATTCAACATAGCAATTACCCTTATCGAATCAAACTATGATGTGCGGTCTCAGCCTATGGAAATGAAAATTGCTAAGAGGGAAAAACTTTCCTATATTTGCGGAAAGAAACAACCACCAAAAGAGTCAGACGAGAGGTATGAAAAATGGTATGCTAAAAACCAAAAGTCAAGCGGTGGTTGCTGATGCCTATGTCTCTTGAAATTATGAAGCGTTACCTATACTTATCTCCTACTCACGAAATCTGGAGTGCTCTTTCCAAAGCCTTCTATGATGGAAGTGATGAGTTACTTTTCTTCTCATTGCATCAGATAGCCTTCACTACTAAACAAAATGGAGGGCCACATTCTCTGTGTATTATAGAGAGCTGACAGAAATATTTCAAGAATTAAACCACCACAATAAAGTGGTCATGAAGGATCCCGATGAAATAATAGCATATTAGAAATTTGTCAAGCAATTACAAGTACACATATTTCTTGCAGGATTAGATGTAGAGTTTGAACAAATTCGTGGAGAAATTCTACAAAAAACCAGGTTTCAAATCTGGAAGAAAGTTACTTGGAGGTCCCACGAGAGGCGATACATCATATTACCTTGAAGAGAGAATCAGGGAATGTTGAAACTTTAGCAATGGTAGCTCAGAATAAAAGCCAGCATGCACAAACAAAATTCAGCAAACTCAACAACACTGACAAGAAGTGCACTCATTACAACAAATCTAGTCATACCAAGAGCAAATGTTTTGAACTGGTGGGATATCTAGACTGGTGGGATCACAATCGCGGTCAAAGGAAGAATAATTCAAAGAGAAATTCTACGACTATTGTTGTGGAAAAGAAGGAAGATATTGATCGGTCCTCATCATTTGTAGCCAATGTGTGACATCTAGGCACCAACTTGAGGGGGACTGTTGAGGTTTTCTAAATATTCTTGTAAATCTTCTTGTAAATCTTCTAATTACTCTGTAATCCTTCAATTATGCCAAGCTTATGATTTTTATAATATTCTAGATATTCTGTAATCTCCTAATTTTGTCAGACATTATATTGTGTAACCTATAACTGACATAATTAGGAGATTCAGTAGATTGTATACTTCCTGTATAAAAATTGTAACTCTTTAGTGAAAATCAATAAATTGAAAATACAGTTTTTCAAAACAAACATTCTACACTTGTATATTCTATATTAAAGTCACTATTTGAAACTCCTTGGATACATTACTGTCACTTCTTTCTTTCATATTTATAATTCATTAGAACATAATTTTATCTAATCATTGGATAATGATCCAATCATCCAAAACCATAATCAATGCTCAAGACTCAATATGTACAGACATTATTAAATTTCCTGTAGTCGACATAAAAGTAAGATTTCAAATATTAAATTAATTTGATATGCCATTACTAATATAACCTTAATAAAAGAATAAAGGAAGTCACTAGTTACAAGGAAAGGGAGGTATATGTACATAAAGTAAAAATTTGTGGATGTAATATCAAGAAATTACTTTATTCTTTTCTAATATTGGGTGATTGAATTCCTAAAGCATCAAACATCCAACAATTATATTATAAAAGTCAGTCATACCTAATTAGGAAGAAGAAACAAGAGGCAAAATCCAATTAATTATTAATTATTCTTTCTGCAATTGGAAATATATATATGGAGTTTAAGAACTCAACAGAAGGAGCTGTCTTAAGAGGTATGTATGTATCCATTCTTGATTTCAAGTATAATATTTAATAAGTTCATTTAATTTTTATCACAATTAACCATGCAGTGTTCCTTATCTAATAAATCTGTATCTTCTTCCAGTGTTAAGGAACGGTCCCCCTAGTCATTACTGGTTAAAAGTTCGGTCTTTCTCATCTCTTAACAATTTAAACAAGTTCATCTCAGACAATTTTGATGCTGGGGGCTTCAAATGGTATTTTATTTAATGAAATAATATCTACTTTGTTTAATTGTATATAACTTTTTGAAGAATTAAGCCAAATAGGGGACTTATTATTTGATTTAGCAAGAATAATGTCAATATAGTGTATATAGATAAGAATACATATTTAGATATCTTTTTTAACATCTCGAATTTCATCTGCAATTACAGGAAATTGTGTCTCTATCCAAATGGGGACAAGGAGAATAAAGAGGAAGATAATATATCTGTTTACTTAGAATTGGCAGAAATGAGTTCTCTCCCAATTGGGTGGGAAATCAACGTAATTTTCATTTTTTTTTTTTTTTTTGTATTTGATCAGCTTCAGGACAAGTATGTTACAATTGAAGGTAGCTTATTTCTCTACATATAATTCAGCAACATTTATATTTTCTAGCTCTTTGGTATATATATCTTTTTTTTTTCTCTTTTTCTTTTGATGTAGATGGGAGAATAAGGCGTTTTCTTTCAATAAGTACAGAATGGGGCTTCTCCAGATTCTTGGACCTAGAAACCTTTCGTAATCCATCAAACGAATACCTTATTAAAGACACTTGTGTCTTTGGTGCAGAGGTTTTTGTTGTCAAAAATACTTTTAAGGGGGAGTTTTTATCAAAGATGGAAGATCCTGCTACTCATTATCATACTTGGGTAGTGAAAAATTTTATGGCCCTGACTGATAAAAAATACATTTCTAAATCATTCAGACCATAAAATGGTTTGTATATGCATGATTGATTTTGGCGTTGATTGAATATATATTTACTTCTCTTCGCTATATATTTGCCTATAGCTTACGCTAATTAATGTCTTGTAGGTATGTTGTTCTCTTCCCGAAACATTATTTGGTGGATGACAATTACATCATTGAAGCTGAAGTTCAATTGCTTGGTTCAGTTAGTTTGAACAAGTCACAACTCTCCTAAATGTATTAATGCTTCTCTAGTAATAGTAGGTTCAGGCTCAGGTTGTGATAAAAATAAATGATACTTAATGTTTGGGAGCAAAAATCCAACTTTGGCACCATTCAAAGCATGGTCATACCACTCGAATTTGTTGATCGAGTGTGAACATCTACAGAATGCACTTGACATCCTCTCACTCGGCTCGTTTGTTTAGTTAGAGACATCTACAAAAGGCATCTCGCATGCTCCTACTCGGTTCAACTGATCGAGTGGGGACATCTATAATGGATGCATTACACATCCTTCCATTCTATTCAGATAACTGAGTGGGAGACATCTACAAAATATGTGCCTCAAAATCTCCTAGTCGGCTCGGTTAATCGAATAGGGATACCCATGAGGAATGTAACTGATATCCACCCGCTCAGTTTGGAGAACTAGGTAGGGACTGTTACAAAGATCGCACCTAGCATCATCCCACTCGATTTGATTGACCGAGTGACAACATCTTTACTCATCCAAGAGTCTTTTTACTCAATCTAAGACGCCTCCATTTGGCCCAGTTTACCTCCACTCAAACTGGACTACCATCCAAGCTAAGTAATCCTTAGCTTAGAGAGTGTAGGGTAACTGTATGGGCCAAAAATTGTCTTGGGCCTTATGAGGCCTAAGCCTTAAATATCTACTATGTGGCCCAAGGCCATGGCCTAATTTTGTTTGAGCTTATGCCAAGATCCATGTCACGGACTAGACCCATGACACCAACTCAGCCTCTTCAGATTGGGTCATCTAGATTAGGCCTCATCATTAGCCTATCTAGGCCTAAACCCAATGGTCCATGATATGTACTAAGGGTCCAAAGTTCTACTCAAACCTTAATACATCTACCTCCTATTCTATCTTTATCCCAATTCACCTAAGATCTTGAATCTTATGTGAATTAGGACTCTCACTTCTACAAAGGTAAGTAAATCAAGTCTTTCCCATTTACTAAAATTCAACTACTATAGACTCAGAGTCCTACTAGAATTTCAAGATCCTATATCCACTATATAAGTAGAGGTCTTGCCTCTCATTAAGCAGTCAATATTCAATACCATCTACTAGCTACTAAGAACTATACACCTTCGTCGTAGCTCTAATCTCTTATTAGTCTTTAGTAACCCTTCCTCCCCTTAGCCCTCACTAAATAGCCTCTTTCAGCCTTGTTGACTTGAGCGTTGGAGTGCGTACGACAGTATAAAAGTACTAAGACAAAATAGAGTGTAAGGACTCAGAAATAAAGAGTAAAAAATAAACTTTAAAAAATTAGTACTGAAGCATTTATTTCCCTCTGATTTTACTGAATAATTTCTGTCTCTTACGTCTACAATTTATAAAGAAAGCAAGTCAGGTGCTGTCCCCATTCTCTGGAATCTCAGCCGCAAATTCTATATTACAGAGTTTTTACTCTAACCATTGGATTTATTTATGTTGATACAAGTTGCATGGCAACTTGTCAACTTGCATAACTAATGGATAACAACTTATCAACTTGCATAACAAATGAATAACAACTTGTCAACTTGCATAACAATATCAACCGCAACTTGTCGACTTGTTCAACTGATTTTGATCCACTTGCAGTTTGTTTTAGAGAAATGCAGAAAGTGTTGATATCTGAGAACCGAAATCTTTAACTGCTTGAACTGAAGCTTGCTGCAGTTTACATCGTCCCTCAAGCTGAAGTCCAAGCGTTCAATCCAAACGTGTTTTCTTTAAAAAAAAAAAAAAAAAAAATCATTTGTTATCTTCCTGATCGTCCCTCAATTTGAAGTTTGCAGCTTGCCTTAAAACTAATCGTCCCTCAAGCAAGAACGAGGAAGAGGGAGCAGAGGAAGCAAAGTGAAGTTTATCACGAAGAGTGCAGAAACGAGACCCAGAGAGTGGTTTTGTCAAGATGTCAGCTACTTGAAAGGTAGTGGCAACATATTGGACTACAAGACTTTTGGAACATACCATCTCACGAACAAAATGGACATCGATTCCAATGTGCTTTGTGCGGGCGTGGAAAACGGGATTTGAAGTGAGAGCTCCCACACTAATGTTGTCACACCAGAGAACAGGGATTCCAGGAAGGGAGATACACACCTCTTGGAACAGGTTTTGAAGCCAATCAATTTCAATAGAGGCTTGGGTAAGGGCTCTATACTCAGCTTCAATGGAAGACAAAGCTATGACATATTGTTTTTTGGAACACCACTAAACTAGGTTGGAACCAAGAAAGATACAATATCCGGTGGTAGATTTGTGATCAGAAACGTTACCAGCCTAGTCAGCATCAGTATAGACTTCCAGTTGCAAAGTGTCACTTTTGGTGAAGGTTAAACCATGATGAATAGTCCCTTAAATATACCGAATGATATGTTTGTAAGCTTGCCAATGATTTACTATTGGAGCTTTAAGGAATTGGCTGAGTTTGTTAACCACAAAGGACAGGTCAGGCCAAGCCGTGTAAGGGTAAGATATTGGAGTGCGCCAATAAGACTTCGATAAAGTGAATGCTGATCAAATAGTGGACCATCGTCAAAGGAAAATTTAGAACCAAGTATCATTGGTGTGGAGCAAGGATTGCAATTTTGCATTCCATATTTGACTAACAAATCTTGCGCATAGGAGCTTTGATTTAAGAGTAAACCAAAAAGAGTATGGTGAACCGCAATGTCGAGGAAGTAGTGTAGTTTGCCCAATATCTAAAGACCAAAAGTGCGGTCAAGGTCTTGAACAATTTGGTGCATCAGCTTAGGATCACACCCAATGAGAACTATGTCATCTACATAATTGCTCTTTGATGGCAAAAAAAATAAACTGGAATTAGAGGTGGAACTGTGAGGCAGAAGTGCAGCTTTGAGTTTATCAAACCATGCCCTAAGAGCCTACTTTAATTCATATAGAGCTTTATGCAATTTGCAAACATGGGTGGGATGATGTTTGTCAATAAAACATTTCGGTTGTGTCATGGAAACAAATTCAAAGAGGTCTCTATTTAAAAAGGCATTGTTTACATCCACTTGCTGCACATCCCAACCATGGTGAACTACCAAGATGAGAATAACTTTGATGGTAGAGGATTTGACAACTGGGGAGAAGGTCTCAAGATAATTTATACCTAGGGTTAGATGAAAACCCTTTACAACAAGTCGGGTCTTACATCTTTGGAAGCTGCCATCAGCATTATTTTTAGTACGAAACACCCATTTGTTACCAACCAATGTCATGTTAGGAGAGTAAAGCACAAGAGACCAGGTGGTGTTATTTTGCAGTGTTTCAAATTCAAAGATCATAGCTACATACCAAAGTGGGTCTTGCAAAGCTGCTAAAACTGATAAAGGTTTTATAGGTGTAGTAGTGTTTACAGTAGTACTAAGAAGAGCAGCAACCTTTACTCTTGTAACCATGGGATGAAGATTTTGTATTTTCAGAGCTGCAAAGGTAGGTGTTGGTGTTTGTAAAGGGTATGAAAAATTTTATTGTCAAATTGTTGATCAACAGGTTTGATGAAAAGAGTGACAGTGGCACAAACTTCATATTTAAATTTTAGAGGATAAATCCAGGTGTATCTGGTATAATTATCCACAAACAGTAGATAGTATCTAAAACCAGTAGCTGAAACAATTAGAGCTGGTCCCTAAACATCCGCAAACACCAATTCGAAAGGTTCAAGAGATTTGGAAGAGGTTGAAGGCTGGACGTTGAGATGAAGTTTTCCATACTGACAAGCTTCACAAAAGTGAGTTTTATTTATATCAGCATGATGCTTTACATTCATATTTTTCACAATGGTCTTAAGAACAAAAGCATGAGGATGGCCTAATCTTCTATGCCACAACAACACAGTATTGTCACTTAATCCAGCTGGAGAAGTTTCAACCAGTTTAGTGGCATTATTGTCAGAGTTAATCTTGGCTGAAGCACACAAGCTAACATCTAGAGAAGGTTGAGGAAACATTTCAGTGCACTGAGAAGCAAGTGTCTTGAGAAAGTTGTGTAGAGAATCACCTTCTGATTTATTTTCAGTTTTCCCGATGGTTGGTATTGTAAGCTGGTACAGACCATTATTCAGAACTTCTTAAAGTAGAATTTTCTGTGACAACTTGTCCTTAATGATACATCCATCAGCAGAGAACTCAACAACAACATTATTGTCTTTTGTAATTTTAGAGATACTGAGTAAATTTTTTGTTACATGAGGTACACAGAGTATGTTTCGAAGGTAAATGGATTTATTTAGATAATTTGAGGGAAAAGTGGTCATACCTATGTGTGAGATTTCAAGGCTTTGTCCATTTCCAACTTGTAGAGTTTCTAGACCATTATACTGACTTTTGAGAGACAAATTTTGTAGGTCAGGGGTGATATGGTCAGTTGCTCCTAAGTCAATAAACCAATTTGGATCCATGGCTGTAAGAGGGGAAGCCATTTGTGAAGAGTTTTCATTCTAACGGTTATTAATGACTGTTTCAAGACCATGTGTAACTGATCCTAAAAGGTGCTACTGTTGTGAGTTGAATGCACTTGGTTGATACTTCAGTACTAGAGATTGGTTACTTGTTGTATTCATGGGGACCAAAGGAGATTGGTTCGTATAGTAGGGTGCAAGATATGTGTTAGCAAAATAAGCTTGTGTAGAGGAAAAATTTGGTGTAGATTGATAACTATGATTTTGAGTACCTTGGAAATTTGTATCAAATCTGTGATAGCATTGAAGTGCCATGTGTCCTGTTTTCCCACATAGTTGACATATCATTCTTGGCTTATAAAAGTTTCTACCTCTGCCACGACCTCTTCCAAAGCTTCCAGTTGTTGAATGTATATCCTTACTACTTGTGTAGAAATTCTGTGACTCTATCTATCCTTGAGATGATCCATACACAGGTTGGTTTGATTGGTGAGCTGTTGCATTTGAGTTTTGTTGATGTGGCTAAGAGTTCACAGTCTGTTTATTTGCAAGAAAAATTGCTACTTCATGAAATCCTATATACGCTGAGTGTTGTTTCTCTAATCTTATCTCATGCTTATGTAATAGGAACTGCGCTTCTGGAAGAGAAACATCTCCATTTCGAGAGGTTAAATTTGCTACAACCGCATCATATTTGGTTCCCAGGTCATCAAGAATATACATAAGCAACTCTTCATCATTAACAACTACTCCACTGGCAGTTAATGATCCAGCATTTTCTTTCATTTTTAGTACATAGTCGTTGATGCTCAAGTTTTCTTTTCTGGTTGTTTGTAGAAGATTTCGTAGATGTAGTATTCTAGCTTTTGAATTAGTAAGAAAGTGCATTTCTAAAGTTTTCCAAACATCAAAACTTGTTTCACAATTTGCTACATGTCTAAACATTGTTTCAGAAATGGAGGATATCAACCAGCCAAACAGGAATTGATCTAGTTTCTTCCACATGGTGTATTCTATGTTAACAGTTTTTCTAGAGTTATCATTTTGAGAGATTAAGTAAGTTGGAGGAGGGCACAGTTTATCACCTGTAACCAATCCTTCAAGTTCGTAAGCTTTCAATGCAGGGAGTACTTGTGATTTCTAGTAGGCATAGTTCTTCTCTCCTAGTTTGACGGTGATATTTGGTAGAGCATTTGCTAGAGGAAATGATGATACCGAGCTTGAGACCTTTCCATCAATGTTGATGTAAGTTGATGCAGGGGACTTAGGATCAGCCATTGATGTTCGTCAATTATGGCTCTGATACCATATAAAAGTACTAAGACAAAAACAGAATGTAAGGACTTAGAAACAGAGAGTAAAAAACAAACTTTAAAAATTAGTACTGAAGCATTTATTTCCTCTTTTTTTTCACTAAACAAATCTGTGTTTTATGTCTACGATTTATAGAGAAAGCAAGTCAGGTGTTGTTCCTGTTCTTTGGAATCTCAGCCGCTTATTCTATATTACAGATTTTTTACTCTGACCATTGGATTTATTTACGTTGATACAAGTTGCATGGCAACTTGTCAACTTGCATAACTAATGGATAATAACTTATCAACTTGCATAACAAATGAATAACAACTTGTCAACTTGCATAACAATATCAGTCGCAACTTGTTAACTTGTTCAACTGATTTTGATCCACTTGTAGTTTGTTTGAGAGAAATACAGAAAGTGTTGATATCTGAGAACTGAAATCTTTAACTGCTTGAACTGAAGCTTGTTGCAGTTTACAGATAGAAACCGCACTACTGTTTACGTAAGCTTAGCGCTTGTTTCTTTGTGTGTGTAGGTTCAGCAGATCGTCAGTGGCCTCAACCTCACAGGATCAGTGATTTTTCATAACTGTAGATTTTACCGTCTATTATAGTTTTGTGAACTTTTATCAACTTCCAATACAAGGATTATAAGAAAAATATGCATAGAATATTTATTTCTTGGTATGTAGGTGGGATACTGGTGTGTTGTCGTAGGCACTCGGAATTAAAACCCTAAAAAGACACGTAATAGTGCGAGTAAGGATCGTTCCCACGAAGAGTGTCTACCCGAGTTTTATGTCACGTGAACAAGGATTTTTTTTGGGGGGTGGGGTTGTTTGGGCGGCGGTGGTTGTGTAAAATGGAAACAATTTCAGGAAAAACAATTCAAATTAAATTATCGAAATCAATCAAAATAAACCTTGGTCTAAGTCAACATCCACCATCGAATTTACAACTGATCATCGATGCAAGTATAAATCAATTGTTACTTTGAGTATTCACCGTTGGAACTATTTTTCTATCTCTCCTTAGTTGTAATTAATTGGGAAACAAGCAATCTAATTAACTTTACTACTAAACAACCCTAGACAAGCGCTAAAGGTTTAATCTAGTAGCAGCCTTAAGGGCTAGAGAAATCGATGAAGTTGAACAACACAAACACAAACGGTTGTATTTAATTTAGTTGAATGTTCTTCTTAAGATTTAATGATTCCTGACGCAGCAAATTCTTAAACCTTAATTACTCACAAGTTAGATGGATCAAACAATTACAAATTTGATATCTAACTTAGCAGTAGATTGCAACGAATAATACACTAGTAGGCCTCTTAGTAATTAAATGAAACAATCATGAAAATAGGCATAGAAGAACATCCAATACTCAAAACATAGATTGAACACTTAAAAAAAAAAAAAAATTAGATCTTACAATTTTATTGATTTCGAGGCCTCCGTTTCCTTCGACCAAGATATGAAAGTTTTACCACTCATGACCATAATCAAAACTCGAAAAAGAGAAAAATTCCAGAAGAGAGAAAGAGAGGCATGTGTAATCCCCCAATCTGATCTCTCTCCCCTCTTAAAGATATCCAATTCAAGTATTTGAATTCTACTAAATCTCCTAAAAATATTCTAATATTCTAAAATAACATTTATCCTAATCTGATTCTGATTAATTGAAAATAAAATAAAATAGGAAAGTGGTGTGTCTAGCTGTAACTTGCATGCAACAGATCTTCAAATCTTCCAATAATAAACTGCCTATTTGAATTGCATGACAAGGCGAAATGTTCCAGAACGTCAACAGTGCAGGTGCGTCAACTTCAAGCCCGATTACAACCTTGATGCAGCGAGTATCTCTCCAAACTCAAAACATGAAAGTTGTAGATCCCTTTCTTAGGATTCCACAGCATTTGAATCATCTCAATCGGATCTCGAATGAGAGAGTTATGCCCAGATTATGAATCGATGTCAAAACTATCCGAATTCACCTAATTAGTTCCGTTTTGCATTTAACGCCTCCATTTGCATCCTAAATCAAAATAGAATAATAATGAGTACATTTAGGCAACAAATAAATATAAAAGACCAGACATTAAGGACATTTTGCATTCTCATCAGATACACAGGCTAGGTTGGCTTCTCTGGTATTGGATTATGGAATTCACAGGGTTACATTAGACTAGCAACTTCGTTACATGATTTATCGGTCAAACAATAAGGATAGCAAGAAGGACCAAATTATTCAGGGTAAATATTAATTTGAATGGGGCAGGCTGATTATAAGAGAAAATAAAGAAAGAAAATCTTTCAAATTTAGAGTGTGTAAAGTTGGGTAGCTTAGAATCCTCAACAAAATTAGAATAATCATGCCATAATTTCCCACCGTTAAGAATTCAAGATTGCTGCTAAATGAAGTCTAATAAAAAGGGCTCAGGTAGTAGTTTTATTTGATTATATTAACCAACTGAAAGAAACAAGCTTTAAAATATCAAAATCTACTCAAAACTCTACACTCTCTTTAAGCTTTTGGTTTGTAAAATACACTTAAGAATTATTAGTTTTTATATAAATGAACAAATTGATGATTGATAAACCTTTCAGACGAGTTTGATGCAGGGGACTTCAAATGGTGTCTTTTCCTATGATAATTTGTGTCTTTTTTCTAACAATTTTTTAAAAAGTTGTCCTCCAATTATCTAACAATTTTTTAAAAAGTTGTCCTCCAATTAAGATCCGATTTTTCATTTTGAAGGATTTAAGAATTGAAGAGGAAGAAAAACAAAGGAACAAACTAGGAAAAACAAAGTAAGACGGGAAGAAAGAAAAAGCTTCTGGAAAAATGTATTTCACTTTATTTCAGTTACAAAGTCTTAAAACAAAACAGTGGTCAACTAATATATAGTGACCCCTTCTTACAAAACGCAGTGTTTTTATAGTTGTCTTAAAACACTGCGTATCAATTGGTTGAATACAAGACTACTTCACTCATCACATATTTCCCTTTAAACAAGACTACTACTCAAGTCTGTCACTCATCACAACATCTCCCCTTAAACAAGACTACTTCTTAGATCTCTACTGAGTACTTAACTCATCAAAATATCTCCCCTAAACAGAGCTACTAATCAAGTCTGTCACTCAGCACAGCATCTCCCTTTACTTATCAACTATGAAACTAATTTCAAGGTTCTGATTCAAAAGTCCAGAATACAATAACCTATACCAGAATTACAAAAGGTTGCTCTGATTCAAAATCTTCCAGAATACATAACCTGCTGCCAGAATTACAAAAGTCTGCCTGATCAAAAACTTCTAGAATACAACAATCTGCTGCCGAATTACAAAAGGTTGCTCTGATTCAAAATCTTCTAGAATACAATAGCTGCTGCCAGAATTACAAAATTCTGCCTGATTCAGAAAATTCCAGAATACAACATCTGCTAGTAATCTTTCACTCATCACATCATCTCCCTTTACTTATCAGCTATAAAACTACTTCCCATGTCTGATTCAAGGCTTCCAGAATGCAATAATTCTGCTACCAGAAAAACAAAACAAAAAAAATCTACAAAAAACAAAAACGAATCGGCTACCATTGAATCATGGCAGCATTTGCACTATTCTTCAGATTCAATAGATGCTTGACACATCCTTTTTCAACATATTTTCTACAGTAGGAAACACATTCAACTTATCTCGAAAAAACTGAAATCGTGAGCAGGAAGAGCTTTTGTAAAGAACGTCAGCAATTTGATATTCAGAGGCCACATACTGCACAGACAAACCTCTTTTCAGTAGCTAATTCCCTCACATAATGGACATCAATTTCAATATGTTTTGTCCTCGCAGGAAGACAGGATTAGAAGAGAGTACCCCTGCACTCATGTTATCACACCCATAACCTGAGTTCTATTTATTTGTAAACCAGTTCCTGAAAAGATTTGAATCCACACCAATTCTGTGGCAGCTTGACTCAAAGCTCTGTGTACTCTGCTTCTATGGAGGATAAGGCTACCACCTTTTGTTTCCTAGAGCTCAATTGGACTAAATTTCCTCAAGAAAGATCGTATAAACCAGTGGTTGATCTATTACACTCATATCACTGGCCCAATCAGATCAGTGTACCCTTCTAAAAAAATTATGACTTTATGAATAAAAACAAGCCATATGTAATAGTACCCTTATGTATCTAAGAAACTCTCTTACATGCTGTCCAAGAGCAATGGTAGGATATTGTAAAAATTGACTTAGCTTGTTTACAACAAAAGCTAAATCAGGCTAGACATAAGCAAGTATTGTAGCCCCCTACCACACTTCATACAAGGATGCTGTTCAAAGGAGCACTATCCTCTACCTAGCTAACACCTGTTACCATGGGTGTACTACATGGTTTGCAGTCTGCCATGCCAGCCTGTAACAGTAGATCTGAGCAAATTGGATTGAGTAAGTAGTCAGCCTGAGTTAGTTCTATCAACCTCAAACCAGAAATAGTTTTAGGCACCGAGAGTCTTCAAGGCAAATTTTTTATTATCTTCAACAATCTTGGCAATTAATCCGGAATCAGTTCCCGTATAAGAATGTCATCTACATACACAAGTAAGTAGATGACTTGATCTGTTTTGTAATAAAACAAACTGATATCTGAAACTGAACTAACAAAACCCCATTCAAGGAGAGACTGCTTCAGTGTCAAACCAAGCTCTAGGAGCTTGGTTTAATCCATATAAAGCTTTGTTTGAGCTTGCAAACATGATGAGGAAACTGCAAGTCAAAAAAACCTTCAGGCTGCACCAGAATACAGACTCTGTAAACTCACATTAAGGAATGCATATTTAATATCAATCTATTGAATATCCCATGTAATGAACAGCAAGTGATAATATAATTCTAATTGTGGAGGTTTAATTACTGGAAGAAGTTATCAAAATAATCAAGACCTGGGGTTTGTTGGAAGCCTTGGCCCAACCGAGCTTGTACTTCTGCAAAGTACCATCAGCCTTCATTTGGTTTTAAAAACCCATTTACATCCTACTACATTCATTCTGAAGTATGTGGTACTAAGCTTCATTATCATTCGAAGAAGAGCTTGGAATTCATCCTCCATGGTTGTTTTCCATTCTGGAATGGTTAGTGCCTCTGAAGCAGTTTTAGGTTCAGTTAAAATAGTATGATTGGCAACATAGCATATCGGACAGAATAAGAACCAGTAGTTTTGGACCTAGTCATCATGGGATGTTGATTATGCACTTGTTTGTGAGGAGAAATAGGCAAAACTACCTTTAATAATTCCTGGATAAGCATTGGAATCAGACACATATCAGGCCCTTCTTAAACTAGTAGAATGAGTTTCCTGATATGAATAGTATTATGACTAGAGGCAGAGTCAGTCATTGCAGTAGACTATTTGGGCAGGATAGACCTGAATTTTAGCATTAATACCAAACTCTGTATCGAAACCTTTATGGAAAGAAAATCTGTTGATTTATGATCACCTGATGATTGAAGCATCAGGTTAAGCAGTATAGTATCAATAGCAGGAAATATCAGGACAAAAACTTGCATTGTGGTATCTATATGCTGAAGGATGAAACTGAAATAATGAGGAAGATTCCAATCAGCTGACTTCCCTCTTCTGTGAAACTGCAGAGTCATCTTTAAAAAGAATACTCTTAAAACCATCCTTAAAGGGAAACTCCCTTCATTAAATTTGCTTGTCTGACAATATAAATTTTTCCTGATGGAGAGAGACACTTATATCCTTTGTGTACTGTACCATATCCTATAAAAACACATTTCTCAGTATGAAATAAGAATTATGTTTCTGATATGGTCTTATGAACGGATAAACACAGCAGCCAAATACCCTGAATTAGTATAAATGGTTCGTGATTGAACAATTTTTGGAAGGGTGACCTGTGTCAAGAGGTATTGAAGGTAGTCTATTTACAGAGAAATGTTGATGTATTAAAAGCTTGCCACCAGAAGGAAGAGGCATACCAGCAGAGCTAAGAGTGTCAGCCCAAATTCAGGATGGTTCTATGCCTTCTCTCTACACTTCCATTTGTTGATGCAAATAAGGGCAGGGATGTCGAAAACCACATACCAGTGCTTAAGATATTCTGAAAAAGATCTAAACACCCCCCCCCAATCAGTTTGTAAAAATCTTATCTTAACTCTAATTGTTTTAAAACATAACAATGAAAATGCATAAAGATTTCAAAGCGTTCAGACTTTGTTTTAGAGGATAAATCCAAATGTACCTGTCTAATCATAAATAAACAAAATGTAATATCTAAATCCCTCAGATGAATAAATTGGTGCAGGCCCCCACAATCAGCATAAACCATTTCAAGAAGGTATGGGTTTTAAACTCAGATAAAGGGAAAGAAGTCTGATTCAGCTTAACAAATTAACATGCTTCACAGAAATTTATTCTCAAAACTCCTTGTACATGAACTTTATTTGAAACAAATTTCAAAGTTCTCTCTTGAGGATGTCCTAACCTAGCATGCCACAAAGTCAAAGGAATAATAGGTACAGCTGAAAGAATTTATTTGAATTATTCTGAGCATAGCACCAAAATGGACAATTCTACTACTATTCTTAACATTGTTCCCAACTGGGATGGCTATATGACAATTGTCATTCAAAGTTTTATTATTGGGTATAGTAGAAGAATCCACAGTAGGTAGTGAGATCTGAAGCTGATACAACCCATCTTCAAGTGCCTCGTGTAGGATATCTTGGTCATTTTATCCTTGATTAAACACTGATCAGAAAAAGAATTCAACAAAATACTCCATTATCTCGTGTATTTGAGAGATACTTAAAAGATTTTTAGCTATATGTGGTACACATAACATGTTCTTGAGATGTAACAACCTGGGACAAAGATTGAAGGTAAGAAGGAGTCACTGTATGTGTAACAGGACAGTTGTCATTGCCTAATGAAAATGTGATCCTCCTGATATTGTGTTTGAGCAGTAGATTATTGCATCAGAAGTAATGTGGTTAGAAGCTCGTGAATCAACATACCATGTTTGATCAGTAAAACTTGTGGAGTGGCAACCTGGGGAGTGACAATCTGCACGTGTTTACGACCGTAGCAACAATACCATGCTCAGGAGTGTAGTAAAAGAAGAACCATGACCCAACTGGTGTTGTGATAAATTATAGGTTCTGATGATGACTGTTATAAGAGCTAAGCATGAAGAACCAGCATAGTTATTTGTGAAGGTTAAACGATACAAACATTGAACTCAATGGATTAGACATCGTGTTGCTAACATAGCTTGACCTGATTCATTTGACTGATCAGATCTGAATATGTGATGCCCTTCCTGACATTTGTCCAGGGCATGAAATACTAAAGACATTGAAAACTTGATCAAGCCTGTGATAACAAACTTATAGAGAATATCCACCTTTTCCACAAACCTGACAAATGAGTTTAGGCCGAAAGATCCTTACCTCTGCCTCTGTTACGCATCATGTAGGATAGGCCAAACATGCCTGGAGCCATCTGATGTTAAACTACCAGGTAACACATATTGAGACTGATATGGAGAAGGAAAATGGCCTATAGTTTCCTGATTCATAGCATTTCCAGAGATCTGAGGAGTTGTGAAAATTACTAGCTATCTGAGAAGGTTGTGGAAAACTATAGCAATCTGAAAAGGTTGTGGAAAATTAGCTGTTTGGCAAGGTTAGATGATGAATAATTGCCTAGATAGTCATTCTTTTGTTCTGAGACACATCACTATATCCTTGATTACTTCCTTGTTTAGATACTAAAGAGCTGCAAGCTGGTCATGTAGAGTACTTATCGAGTTGTGTTGCCTCTCTAATCTATCTCATGCTTATGTAATAGAACTGCGCTTCTTGAGGAGAATTCTACTTTTGCAGTTGGTAAATTGGCTACTACAGCATCATATTTAGTCCAATCCATCCAAATATACAACAGCAACTCTCATCACTCAAATGCACACCACTAGCATTAATCATACCTCAGCTCCTTCATCTAACACGTAATCATTGATACTACAACAATCTTTGTAGTTTGCAATAGATTTCTCAAATGTAAAAGTCCTAGCTTTTAGATACTGATTGAAAATGAAGTTCCAAAATATTCCAAATTTCATATGCAGTATTACACTTAGATAAAGCCAGCCAACCAACCAAAAACTGATCAATTTTCTTCCAAGTAAAGTAGCTAGGGTTAGGTTTCTTCACTGATTCCTTTGATTCATCAGATTTCTCAATTAGAAACAACGAAGGACATACCTTTTCTCCTGTAACAAAACCGTCAAGTCCGTGTGAGATTAATGCTGGCAGGATTTGAGAACGCCAAAATGTGTAATTCTTTTCCAACAATTTTACTGAAATTGAAGGTAAAGAGGGTGGAGCGCTTGAAGCAGTTGCATTCGCAAGGTCTTTATCCATATTTCGTAAAACTGAGGTTGAATTTGTACAAATAGAGGTTGAATCTACCATAGACGTTGGTCTAGGGCTCTGATACCAAGAAGGATTTTAAGAATTGAAGAGGAAGAAAAACAGAGGAACAAACCAGGAAAAACAAAGTAAAGACGGGAAGAAAGAAAAGCTTCTGGAAAAATGTATTTCACTTTATTTTCAGTTACAAAGTCTTAAAACAAAACAGTGGTCAACTAATATATAGTGACCTCTTCTTACAAAACGCAGCGTTTTTATAGTTGTCTTAAAACACTGCGTATCAATTGGTTGAATACAATACTACTTCACTCATCACAATACATTTAAAACATTATAGAAAATAAGATTCGGTTAAAAATTCAAATGCACATCCATGATCAAGATGGATTATTTAAATAAGATGTGTTAATCATAAAATTTATTCACTCATTTTTAAAATATATTTTATTTGAAAAAAAAAAAAAAACTAATGAGAAATTATTATATACATGCAAAACCAACTTTGTAAGATTATCGTAAATTTTCTTTTTTATGAATTTTTCTTTTGTGACTTAATATAACTCAAACCTCAATTCATAATTTCATATAAATTTAATTACTTTTTCAAAATGTAACAAAAATTAGAAAGGAGAAGAAGCATAAACAAATTAATATATTTTAGTCAACTACTCAACTCTAAAAAAAAAAAATTGAAATCCATAAAAAACTTCAAGGAGTTTTTAAAAGTTGAGGAAGGGCATAGACCCCTATTAGGCATAGCTCAGCCAATGATAAGACCTTAATGAAAGGATATTCTAGTCTTCTTACATGATTTTACTGTATTGAGAGATCTTATCTAGATTAGAAGTGCCTCTTTTTAGAACCTATAGAAGTGCCTCTTTTTAGAACCTAAGGATCAGATTAATACATTCACTTGTTCAAGGACTAAATTGTTTCTGTGCAATTGAAAATATGGAGTTCAAAAAATCAACTGATCAAGGAGCCATCTTAAGAGGTATGTTAAGTCAGCAATTTAAATTTTTATTAATTTGCATATGAATATACATTTGTGTTGTCACTAAATTTTTTTTATCCTCTTTTAGTTTTAAGGGACACTCCGCGCAGCCATTACTTGTTAAAAATTCAGTCTTTTTCATTCTTATCTAAAGTCAAATACTATTCCAACAAGTCTGATGCGGGGGAACTCAAATGGTGTTCATTAATTTATTTATGTCAACATTTACATCACTACAATTTATGTTGATATAAAGTTTGTTTATTTATTTATTCATTAGTTTTTAACTATTTGAATTTAATCTGCAAATACAAGAAATTGTGTCTCTACCCAAATGAGGACGAGGAGAAGAATGGGAAAGGTCACTTCTCCATTGAAAAAGAATTGGTAGTTATGAGCTCTTTCTCCTGGGTGGGAAATCAACGCCATTGTCATCTTTTATTTATTTATTTTATTTATTATTATTATTATTTGTATTTAATCATTTGAAGAACAAGTACCTTGCTCTACAAGGTAACTTCATCACTATTTAAAGTTACAGTAAAGTTTTATTACATAATTCTAGCTCATCCTTTTAATTTACGTGATTTTCTTTTGAAGATAGTGAGATGAAGACTAAAGAGTATTTTTATGCAGAAGCAAGATTAAGGCAATTCTGAGAAGAAACTGAAAGAATTGAAAATGAAGAAAAAGAGGATACGATATTATTGATCTGTAGTAAGTAATGAGATTACAATGTTTAGGGATTTATATACACAGCTTCGAAAGAGAGAAAGTAAACTGAAGTGGAAAGAGTAAAGTAGTGAGATAATAGTGAGCTACTGTAGTGAACAAGACAACCATTACAAAACGACACCGTTGCTTGTAAATGACATATGTGAAATTACAAGTAGCTCCTCTAACTTTGATCATGTCCACTTTTCAGCCTTTCACCAACATTCCCCCTAAAACTCAACTGCCCTACTTTGAACTCTGTGATCAACATGCCCCTGTAGACGAGACTACCCTTAGGTAACTTGTCTGAATTATGGCATGAATTGATGCTCCTGAGTAATAACACAGTAGTTGTTAAAAAAAAAACCAGTCCAATCTTTAAACTCTGTGGACAACATGCCCCTGTAGACTAGACTACCCTCAGGTAAAACAATGAAAACTGCACTCTGCCTCTGAGTAGTGCACTTCACTTCTGTTCACAAAACTACTCAGGAACAATTGCACAGACTTGACATTTTTCTTCATAGTTCTTGATTCTTCCAGCAACACAGTATACATCAACAATCATTTTACAACTGCATTTCAAAACTGCATTTCATAACATTAGCTGAAACTGCTGCAGAATTTACAACTTCAGAACTAACTGCATTTTGCATAACTGTAGAATTTACAACTTTAGAATTAACTGCATTTTTATAATTGCATGTCATAATCATCAGCTGAAACTGCTGCAAAATTTACAACTTCAGAAGTAACTGCATTTTTCATAACTGCACTTCATAACATCAGCTGAAACTATTGCATCAATTGAAACTGCTGCAGAATCTGTTTCAACAGACTAAACAACCACAAATTGCAAACTGCATATCCTGTTTTCTCAACCCTTTTTGCAAACTACAATATTCACCAACTGCATTATTGCCATTAGCTATAACTACAATATTCACCAACTGTATTATTGCCATCAGCTATTTACAAGCTGACATAAACTGCATTTACAAGCTGTCATAAACTACATTAGCTCAATTTTCTCAACACTTCACAAACTACAATATTCACCAAACTGAACCTGCTTCTGCATATCCTGATTTCTTAACCCTTTGCAAACTGCAAAAATCATCACAAACGAAAAAGAAAACACTTTCACACTGCATGCACTTTGCACAGAACAAAACGCTGCTCAGCCTGCATATCCAGTTTTCTCAATACTTCACAAACTGCAGTATTTCACAGAACAAAAAAAAAAAAAAAAANAAAAAAAAAAAAAAAAAAAAAAAAAAATTCTTCAAACTGAACCACTCCTCATACTTGACATTTTTCTTCAGAGCTCTTGTTTCTCCCAGCAACACAGTACACATCAACAGTCATTTTACAACTTCAGAACTAACTGCATTTCATAACATCAGCTGAAACTGCTGCAGAATTTACAACTTCAGAGCTAACTGCATTTTTCATAACTGCATGTCATAACATCAGCTGAAACTGTTGCAGAATTTACAACTTCAGAACTAACTGCATTTCATAACATTAGCTGAAACTGCTGCAGAATCTGTTTCAACAGGCTAAACAACCACACACTGCAAACTGCATATCTTGTTTTCTCAACCCTTTTTGCAAACTACAATATTCACCAACTGCATTATTGCCATCAGCTGAAACTGCTGCAGAGTCTGTTTCGACAGACTAAACAACCACAAACTGCAAACTGCATATCCTGTTTGCATATGTTCATCAAAAAAATGGGAGAAGTGAAAAGAGCAAAGTAGTGAGATAATAATGAGCTACTGAAGTGAACAAGACAACCATTACAAAACGACACCGTTGCTTGTAAATGACATATGTGAAATTACCAACAGCTCCTCTAACTTTGATCATGCCCACTTTTCAGCCTTTCACCAACAAATTCCATGCAATGAAGATAGATTAGGGTATCTCCAAATTCTTGGACCTGGAAACATTTCAGAATCCTTCAAATGGATACCTTGTCAATGACACTTGCGTCTTTGGTGCAGAGATTTTCATTGTTAAAAATACTTATAATATGGAGCATTTATCAATGATGAAACCCACCAACGATTGTCATACGTGGAAAGTTATTGCATCATGAAATATTCAAATTTCTTTAGATTCTCAAGCAGAAAGATGAGAAGGTTTTATCTCTATTTATTTGGCATTAGTGGAAACGAGTTCGTTTTATTCCAGGTGGGATCTGAAGATGGTTTTCAATTTTTTTTATATTAAATCAGCTTCAAAACAAGAATGTTGTTGTACAAGGTAAGTCCTCGACAACAGGGAATAGTCTTCTGTGAAATGCACTGGTAATCATCTAATGAGAGTATATTACATTAGTGCACATGATATACACAAGCTACAATGATATATCATTGTATAATTTTTTATGCATCTGTTGCATGTTATATTTTTCCTTGACAATGTATAATTATAGAAACTTTACATGTTTGTCCTGCAGAGTGGATTGAAAGATGTTACCATGCAATGAAGACTGAATGGGGAATCACTAAATTTATAGACTTGGAATTAAAGGGATACCTAATTGATGACACTTGTGTATTTGGTGCAGAGGTTTTTGTTGTCAAAAGCACTTCCAAAAGGGAGTGCTTATCCATGGTGAAGGAGCCTTCTACATATTTCCATGCTTGGAAGCTTATCATTTTTCGATTTTAGTTGATAAATATCATTAATCCTGGCCATTTGGAGACCGAAAATGGTACTTAAAAAATCCCTTTGACACTTTTTGATTTAATTTACTTCTCATTGATACTCAAATTACTAATAAAGTTGCTTGTTAATGTTTTGCAGTGAAGTTGGTCTCAACCCTAGAGGAACTGGAGAAGCCAAAGGCAGCTACATTTCACTTTATCTATTTATTTTGGGTCAAGTATTCCTAACGATACTAAATTGTTTGTGAATTCTATTCTGCGAGTCAAAGATCAAATGAACGAAGAAGACTTTTTACTCAAAATACTCTATAATGTGCGCTCAAAGATTTAGTGTCGTGTAAAGTTTTTGGTTTCTTTTGAGTTTGATGGAGCTTTTTTATTATATATCTTCAGATAACATCGTGGCTCCTGTACAAAGAAGGCATAGGGTACAGCAAAATTCATGTCGTTGGCTAAATTAAAGGGCCGGAAACTGGGTTACTTGGTTAATGCCACTTGCATCATTGAAGCAGAAGTTACTTTGCTTGGTTTGATAAATTTAAAGTCTCTTAATTCTGATGAAACATGTTACAATTACTTCTTTTAGAGTCAACAATTGATAAATGGTTGTCATCAAATAATATTTATACAAATTTGATGTTAAAATTTTGTGTTGAGATTTTCTAAATTTTCTATGAATCTTCTAATTATTCTATACTCTTCCAATTATGTCAACTTTACAATTTTCAGAATATTCTATATATTTTGTAATCTCTTAATTTTGTCAGGCAACATATTGTGTAATCTGTAACTGACATAATTAGGTGATTCAGTAGATTGTATTCTCTCTATTTAAAGATTGCAACTCTTTGGTGAAAATCAATGAATTTAAAATACAATTCTTTAAAACAACTTGGTATAAGAGGCATGTTCTCTGATCTAGATAATAGCTCATTGTAGAGCAACCAATGGGAAATACACTGACGAGTAACTATTATTCCATTCCTCATCAATCCAAGGAGGAGAAAATAACCACAATCAATCAACCTAAGTACTGGCCAAATACCAATCAAACCCAAATCACCAACCATCAACTTCAACCACGCAAACAACACCAGCCAAATATCAATCAAACATAAATCACCAGCCATCAACTCCAGCCACGTAAACAACACCACCAATTGGAAATCAGTCATTGTTCTAGCGGTTGTCACTGGAGTCAAAAGGAGTCCAGTTGTCTTCGAACTAATCAGATCATCGAAGTCTCAAAGTCGACGCCAAAACTCGATTGTCATCGATAATTGATTGTCAAAGCTTAGTCGCCATCGAGAAGATCAAATCATCAATCTGCTCCAATCATTGCCAAGAACCATTGTCGACATCCAAAAAAAAATGATTATCATTGGCACCAAGAAAACTGATAGTCGAAGTCATCTATCTTCTGCTGCTATCGTCTTTCTTCTATCTGACGCTGACCTGCCGAAGCTAATGATGTTGACCGGTTGCTACTGAGAGGAGACATTGGTGAACTTTTTGAGAGTTTGCGTGCTTCATCTTTTTTTCTCTTTTACTTTAAAAAAAATAAAATAAAAAAATATTGGCATAACCAGGGTCAAAACCTATTAATATTCAATCTAATGGAGCTTTCAATGTAGGAATTACCCTTACCGAATTGAACTATGATGTGCGATCTCGGCTCATGGAAATGCACATTGCTAAGAGGGAAAAACTTTCCTATATTTATGGAAAGAAACAACCACCAAAAGAGTCAGATGAGGGGTATGAAAAATGGTATGCTAAAAACCAAAAGTCAAGCGGTGGTTGCTGATGCCTATGTCTCCTGAAATTATGAAGCGTTACCTATGCTTATCTCCTACTCACGAAATCTGGAGTGCTCTTTCCAAAGCCTTCTATAATGGAAGTGATGAGTTACTTTTCTTCTCATTGCATCAAAGAGCCTTCACTACTAAAAAAAATGGAGGGCCACATTCTTTGTGTATTATAGAGAGTTGATAGAAATATTTCAAGAATTAAACCACCATAATAAAGTGGTCATGAAGGCGACCAATGAAATAATAGCATATCAGAAATTTGTCAAGCAATTACAAGTACACATATTTCTTGCAGGATTAGATGTAGAGTTTGAACAAATTTGTGGATAAATTCTTCAAAAAACCAGGTTTCAAATCTGGAAGAAAGTTACTTGGAGGTCCCACGAGAGGCGATACATCATATTACCTTGAAGGGAGAATCAGGGAATGTTGAAACTTTAGCAATGGTAGCTTAGAATAAAAGCCAACATGCACAAACAAAATTCAGCAAACCCAACAACACTGACAAAAAGTGCAGTCACTACAACAAATGTAGTCATACAAAGAGCAAATGTTTTGAACTGGTTGGATATCCAGACTGGTGGGATCATAATCGCAGTCAAAGGAAGAAGAATTCAAAGAGAAATTCTAGTACTACTGTTGTGGAAAAGAAGGAAGATGTTGATCATTCCTCATCATTTGTAGCCACTGTGTGACATCTAGGCACCAACTTGAGGGGGATTGTTGATGTAATACTCTGTATTCTCTTTGTGGGTTTTATTTAATTTTATTTATGTGAATCTAGGGGGTAATATATAAGAATTGAAACTTTTTGGAGAAGTTTTAGCAAGAAATCAGGCATGGTGGGCTTATTAAATAGTTTTGCAAGAGCACTTGTGTGAAATTGGAAGTGTGAAAATCTTTCAGCAACATTATGAAATTGATTAAAGATGAGGGGTCTTTTTAATATTGTGTCATGCAAGGGCACATGCATAATTTTCCAGGGGTGAGATCATGATAAAACATAACTTTATTTAAAGGATTTTGGGGTGCAAGATGTAAAAATCAAAGACTAAGGGATGCATGCATAATTAGCCATTGCAAGATGGATTAAAGGTAATTTCTTTTGGAGAATTAGGCCTCGGTTTTGGCACATTGTTTTGCCAATGATGGTTGTGAAATTTTATTAAATTGAGATGAGGAATGGTGGAGTGGAGAAAGAGATAGTCGAGAGAAAAAAAAAAAAAAAAAGTGAGAGAGGAGAAGCTTGTTTTATTCTTTTTCTCTTTCTCATTTCACATTCATTCTCCTATGTACATTGAAAGAGACAAAAAAATAACATTTGAGTTAAAATAGAGGAGGGCCCAGAGGTGCTTGTAGAAGAAGAATTTTCAGAGAATTTTTGGGTAAAGGAATAAGTGTTACACATGCATTTTCAATCCTTTATCGTTTTTAATCGATCTTTCATCTTCTCTTTATTTAGATCTTAATTCCTATAACAATTTTGAATCAAATAGGTGAAGAAGATAGGAGGACCGAGCACTTGGGTTAAAAGTAAAGGAGAAAGTGTGAGTGGAATATTATTAAACTTGCATTTAAAATCATGTGTTGGTTGGAATGATCATATGCATGTGCATACCCGATTGATTGAGGATTTATTTTAGTTCTTTAGTTTTGAATTTCTAATAAATTGAATATCTCCGTGACATGCATGTGTTTGGAATTGAGAGTATGAAATTATGTTTATGAAAATATTGGGTAAATTGCTATTAAAAAGAGGTACTTATGCGTTGCATGTTACTTATAATTAGGTATGGCTTTTACATGAATTGAATGGTATATTGCATGTGCATTTCGGTTGCTGGAAAGGTGTATTAATGATATAATTTTGTTTAATTGCATTGTAAGATGTAATTGCATGTGTGGAAGTCAACTAATTAATTGTTTGTGGAATGGGAATTTGCGTGTAATTAGTTTTGTTTTAAAATTGAAATGCATGATTAACTTTGAATATGGCTGCTGGAAACATTGGGAGTATTTTATTTGTTTTGAAACAAATGGTGTAGAATGAATTGGAAGGTCGTGGATTAAGTGTCATGTTTAGAAGTTTTGGTCATGGACCTTAGTAAAATTGATGATATGTATAGGGTGTAAATAGAATTTTACATACTTTTGTATTTTGATGTGGTGAGCATTGCATTCATGATTACATGCCTTTTTATTGGAATTTTATATCATATTATACTTTATATATGCGTAAGACATCCATGATGCATATTTGGAATGAAATTGTGGATGCATGATTATTATTATGTTTGACTCCCGGATTGGAAACTGTACTGATTCCCCCTCTAGACATTAGCTAGTATTTGATATTTATCCTTATGCGCGTATTGAGATGGTCTGTCCTACCAAACCATTGGGATATCCTACTAGGACAAGACGGACGCCTGACGAGCTCTAGGCGGGATTACACTAGGCAGTTATTGGCCGGTGTGGGATTTTAGACGCCCCGAGGGTAGACTGTGGGAGAAATTATATTTGATACCATATCATGTCGCCCCGAGGGTAGACTGTGGGTCGAGCATGGTTATCCAGTGATGTTCGTACCATCCCAAGGGTGGACTGTGGATGGTGCCACCCCGAGGGTGATTGCAGATGGTGTAGCTTCATGTCTGAGTTAGGGACTGATTCAATTAGTTATGATCCAGGCCCCTAAGTGCTAGTAGGGTGGTGATAATTGATTTATTTTATATGATAGTGGTGTCTGATTTCATGGCATCCGAGAATAATATATATTGTTTGTTGCCTTATCATGTAAATGCATTAGTGTTGTGTGGCATACAACTGGATTATTCATGCATGTTTTCAAAGTTAAAGTTATTTTCGTATAAAATATATTATCCACTCACTGGGCTTCCCAGCTCACTGTTTCATGTTTCCTCCCCCAGGATCGTAGATCGGGTTCGTGTGAAGCATACTCTATACTCTAGGTTGGCCTTGATGCATGATGATCTGCATCTTTTAAAAAGTTTAGTGGACTTTGATACTACGTTTCTTTTGTAACTGGATTTCAGTTCCTGCTTTTAGAATAATTATTTGTGTATTTCCACCTTCTAAACCTTTAACATGCAAATGCACTACTTTTCACTTTCATCTGTAAACGGAATTGTTTTTTTATGAATGTTTTATATATATAGAGAGTCTTCACCTTCCTTTCAGGATCTTGAGTCTCCTGGAACGCCTAGATCCGGTGGGATAGGGATACTCGGGAGGGGGCGTGACAGTTGAGGTTTTCTAAATATTCTTGTAAATCTTCTAATTATTCTGTAATCCTTCAATTATGTCAGGCTTACGATTTTCATAATATTATAGGTATTTTGTAATCTCCTAATTTTGTCAGGCATTATATTGTGTAACCTATAACTAACATAATTAGGAGATTCAGTAGATTGTATTCTTCCTATATAAAAATTGTAACTCTTTAGTGAAAATCAATTAATTGAAAATATAGTTCTTCAAAACAAACATTTTGCACTTGTATATTCTATATTAAAGTCACTATTTGAAACTCCTTGGATACATTATTGTCAATTCTTTCTTTCATATTCATAATTCATTGGAACATAATTTTATCTAATCATTGGATGATGATCCAATCATCCAAAACCATAATCAATACTCAATAATCAATATGTATAGACATTATTAAATTTCTTGTAGAGGACATAAAAATAAGATTTCAAAGATTAAATTAATTTGGTATGCCATTACTAATATAGCTTTAATAAAAGAATAAAGGAACTCACTAGTTACAAGGAAAGGGAGGTATATGTACATAAAGTAAAAATTTGTGGATGTACTATCAAGAAATTACTTTATTCTTTTATGATATTGGGTGATTGAATTCATAAAGCATCAAACATCCAACAATTATATTATAAAAGTCAGTCATATCTAATTAGGAAGAAAAAACAAGACGTAAAATCCAATTAATTATTAATTATTCTTTCTACAATTGGAAATATATTTATGGAGTTTAAGAACTCAACAGAAGGAGCCGTCTTAAGAGGTATGTATATATCCATTCTTTATTTCAAGTATAATAGTTAACAAGTTCATTTAATTTTTATCATGATTAACCATGCAATGTATCTTATCTAATAAATATGTATCTTCTTCCAGTGTTAAGGAACGCTCCGCCTAGTCATTACTTGTTAAATATTCAGTCTTTCTCATCTCTTAACAATTTAAACAAGTTCATCTCAGACAATTTTGATGCTGGGGGCTTCGAATGGTATTTTATTTAATGACATAATATCTACTTCGTTTAATTGTATATAACTTTTTGAAGAATTAAGCCAAATAGGGGACTTATTATTTGATTCAGCAAGAATAATATCAATATAGTGTATACAGATAAGAATAAATATTTAGATCTCTTTTTTAACATTTTGAATTTCATCTGCAATTATAGGAAATTGTGTCTCTATCCAAATGGGGACAAGGAGAATAAAGGGGAAGGTCATATATCTGTTTACTTAGAATTGGCAGAAATGAGTTCTCTCCCAATTGGGTGGGAAATCAACGTGATTTTCAATTTTTTTGTATTTGATCAGCTTCAAGACAAGTATGTTACAATTCAAGGTAGCTTGTTTCTCTACATATAATTCAACAACATTTATCTTTTCTAGCTCTTTGGTATATATATTTCATTTTTTTTCTCTTTTTCTTCTGATGTAGATGGGAGAATAAGGCGTTTCCATTCAATGAGTACAGAATGGGGCTTTTCTAGATTCTTGGACCTGGAAACCTTTCGTAATCCATCAAACGGATACCTTATCAAAGACACTTGTGTCTTTGGTGCAGAGGTTTTTCTTGTCAAAAATACTTTTAAGGGGGAGTTTTTATCAAAGATGGAAGATCCTGCTACTCATTATCATACTTGGGTAGTGAAAAATTTTACGGCCCTAACTGACAAAAAATGCATCTCTGAATCATTCGGACCATACAAATGGTTCGTATATGCATGATTGATTTTGGCATTGATTGAATATATATTTACTTCTCGTCGCCATATATTTGCCTATAGCTTACGCTGATTAATGTCTTGTAGGTATGTTGTTCTCTTCCCTAATGGACATAATGAGGGCAAGGGAAAAAATATTTCAATTTATTTATCGTATGATCGGTCTTTTAATGCTAAATTATTTGTAAATTTCATTCTGCGTGTCAAAAATCAAAAGACTGGACCTCACATTGAAAAAAAAGGTTAGTTCAATGGGAACTGTCAATGATTTTACTTTTTTTATGGAAGGTTTTTCTCCTGAAATTTAATCTTATGAACCTATGCTTCTTCCTTGATTCCAGTTGAAGACCATATGTTTTGTCCAACAGTCGAGGATTGGGGTTTTTCAGAATTTATGTTGTTAGATACATTGAAAGATCCGAAACAGGGTTATTTGGTGGATGACAATTGCATCATTGAAGCTGAAGTTCAATTGCTTGGTTCAGTTAGTTTGAACAAGTCATAGCTCTCCTAAATGTATTAATGCTTCTCTAGCAATAATAGGTTCAGGTTCAGGTTCAGGTTGTGATAAAAATAAATGATACTTAATGTTTGTCTATTATTCTGCATCTTGTAATGTTGCTAGGTATGAAAGTCAGGGTTCTGATATATAAGATTTGTGGTGCTACTTTGTTTTTATTCGCTAGTGCTATTGTTCTTAATTTTGTACTGTCTTGTATCTCATATTGGAGCTTTTAAGTTATTTGACCATGCTTACAATTAAAACTGTGCCAAAAGTCAGTGAAATGATCAATCAAAAAAATTTTAGAATTTTTCGGCTCTATGAAAATTGAGGCTCGTAACAGAGCTTGACAAAATGAATCTCAAATTTGATTTTACTAGTTACATATGGGCTCAGGTAGTAATTTTATTTGCTTATATTAACCAACTGAAAGGAACAAGCTTTAAACTATCAAAATCTACTCAAAACTCGGCACTATCTTTAAGCATTTGGTTTGTAAAATACACTAAGAATGAGAAAGGAATAAGGCGTGGAGTAAAATGTTCACATATTTATAAGAGAACTTTGTATGTATGATATTATTTTATTTTGACTATAATATTGTTAACCAAAATGTGAAAAAGGACAAACTATGGAGGTCCTTATTGTAATTTCCTAATGCTGTGATCACAGCTCTAAAACTGTGTCGTTTTAGTTAACACAGTGTCTTCTTTGTATAAAGATTCACACTATATGTGCTACTGTTTTTTAATTAAGAAATCAGTTAGAGAAGAGTTCATGATTTCCAGAATTCTCTCCAGTTTCTTTTTTCGTCAGTTTTCACTTGGTATCAGAGCCGAAGACAAGCGTCCAATGGCTACGATTCCTCTGGAAAATCAAACCAAAAACATGGAGAAGAGTCTTCATGGCTCAGCTCATCCACAGTGCTCAGTGTTTTCGTCAAATCTGCAAGTCGTTAGCCCTAAGTTGACACGAGATAGCTATACCAACAATTATAAGTTCTGGTGATCTCAAGTTCTGTTCGCAGCAGGAGCGCATGAGCTTGACGAACACTTGACAGGTTCAATTCCATGTCCTTCACCTTTTATTCTTACATATCCTAAATGTTCAAATGAGCTAAGTGATAGAACATCAGCTGAAAACCTAGCTAGAGAAACAGTTAATCCAGCTTATGTAGCTTGGAAAAGAACTGATAAACTACTTGTCACTTGGCTTTTGGCTTCAATTTCTGAAAATATGTTCTCCACTGTATCGAAGTGTCAATTCTCTATTGAAGTTTGGTTTACACTCGAAAATGAGTTTTTAATTGACTCCAAAGCCAGAGCTTTACATTTAAAGAGTCTGCTTCAGTCAACTCAAAAAGGAAATCTCAGTGTTAGTGAATTTGTTAAAAAGATGAAAAACATTGCTGAAAATTTGTCTACAAGTGGACAAGTAATTATCGATGAAGAGCTTCTTCAGTATGTGTTAGATGGGTTAGGGCCAGAGTTTGATGCTATGGTTGTCAACCTAACTTCCAGAATTGAATCCAAATTTGATTCTATCACCTTACAGGAAGCTCAGTTTCTACTTCAGAAATACGAAATGAGGCTTGAAAAGTTTAATACTGCAGATTTTCATGGAGGCTCAGTCAACATAGCTTCTCTCAACAATGCATAAAGTCTGTCATCTCTAACCACCACAAACAAAATGTGTACAACACCTGCTGGTTTGACCACTGTGTCTACAACATCTGATGGATTACCTAATGTGTCACCTTCTTTGCCGAGAACTCAATTTTATCTTGTGCATGCTGGCTCCGTTTATCAAGGTAGTCAGAACCATTCATCAGATACTGGTCCTATATATGGACAACTTGCTTCCTATTCTTTCAGACCTTCAGGATATAACTCTGGTGGTAGAGGCAGAGGTAGATCTAGTGGTCGAGGGAGGCCAATCTGTCAAGTTTGTAATAAGGTTGGTCATACGGCTATACAATGCTATCATCGCTACAACTCTGATTACAATGGGACTCCACCGCAGTTTGGACCTTCTCCACAGTTTGGCATGTCCAACCCTGTTAACTCTGGATACAACAGTCGTCCACCTTTATAGCAGTCCCATTTCATTCAATAGCAACCTCTTGTTTATATTATAAATTCCTATGGTACACAGCCACAGCCTGGATATATCTCTTATGGATCACAAACTCAACCAGCCACCACTACTGATTATCAGGTTCAACAGTATTACAATGACTCACAACATAGGCCTCCTGCCACTCATTCTCAGCAAGGGTTTCATGTTCCCAGCCAACAGACTCAAAATCTACCTCATACACCAAACCAAGCTTACTTTGTGTCCAACCATGTTCCATCCTCTAGTCAATCTTGCAGTGCACAAATCACATCCAATTTCAATGCTCCTGTTGACCCAACCTGGTACATGGACTCTGGAGCAACTGACCATGTAACCTCTGATCCCAATCAATTAACTGTCAGCAGAAATTATGATAGAGTTGAGTAGCTACAAGTTGGCAACGGTGAGTCTTTACATATTACTCATATTGGTTCTACTTTTCTGCCAAATACCTTACATTCCAAATGTCTACGTCTAAAAAATGTGCTGTGTGTTCCTAGGATTACTAAAAATCTTCTTAGCATATCTAAGTTCACTAAAGATAACCATGTTGTTGTTGAATTTGACTCGAATTGTTGCATTGTTAAGGACAAGGCTACCAGGGCAATACTACTGCAGGGAGGACTTAAGGCTGGCTTATATCAGTTGCATATTCCATCTAGGTTTCTTTCCTCTCATTTACCTGCTAGGTTTGACAGTTCTGGTCCTTATGTTCCTCAGTCATTTGTTACTTCAGCTAGTCAGTCTAGTCACAATAAATGTACTGAAAAGGATATGAGTCACTCTTGTTATACTAGAAATAAGATGGCAGGTTCTGTAAAACAACCTAATGATTGTAATACTATCCTGCATACTTGTAATTCTTTTCCTATTAATAAAACACAAAACTTGAATGGTTTTACTTCCTTAATTTCTCCCACTGTTTTGCATAATTCTGGTGATGATTTATCTACCACTGCATTGCATAATTACAGTACCAATTTTTCTCATATCTTATCACATTCAGGCACCAAAGCACTCTCTACTGAAAATACCAATATATCACATAGTTCACCTACTGTTTTTCATGTTAATAATACCAAAACACATATGTTATCTCTTTGGCATAATAGGTTAGGCCATCCTCACTCAGATGTGTTACACAATATTCTATCATCTATGGATAAACAACCTTCAGGATCAGCTTCTGTCTTACCTTTCTGTGATGCCTGTAGATTAGGCAAGTTGCATAGAAATCACTTTCCCTTGTCTCCATCTAGAGCTACACACCTACTTGAGTTAGTTCATAGTGATGTGTGGGGACCAGCCCCACTGACCTCCCTAGAAGGGTTCAAATACTATGTCCATTTCATTGATGATTACAGCCGATTTACTTGGCTGTTTCCCTTAAGGACAAAAGCTGAAGTCAATTCTGTTTTTATTAAGTTTCACCACCTGGTTGAGAGACAATTTAATTGTAAGTTTAAATGTCTCCAATCCGACCAAGGTGGAGAACATAAGGGTCTACTGTCATATTTTTCTGCTGTTGGTATTCAGTTTAGGCACTGTTGTACTCATGTTCACCAGCAAAATGGAAGAAGTGAACGCAAACATAGACATATAGCAGAGACTGGCCTCACTTTACTTGCTCATGCCTCTATGCCACTGCATTTATGGTGGTTTGCATTTGAGACTGCAGTCTTCTTCATAAACTCGGTTTTCATTCATCCAAATGTACTTTTGTTGGATATAGTTTAGTGCATAAAGGTTATAAGTGTTTGACTTCAGAAAGCAAAGTTTATATCACTCCTAATGTCCAATTCAATGAACAAGAGTTTCCCTTTGCCACTAACCCTGATCAGTCTCACTCTGTTGCTATAACACTTGATTCACCAGAAACCACCTCTTCCATTCCTAGTTTCTCTTATGTTTCTGTTCAGGTCCCACATGATATAAGTGCCAAAGTCTCTCCTGCAGTGGCTAATCCTGATTCATGTCTCATTTCAACAGTTGGTAAGTCAGTTTCTGCTTCAATTTCAGCACTTCAATCTACTTCTAATATTCCTTGTAGCTCTACTTTCAATTCTGTTGTCCCTTTGTCTTCATTACATCATACTACTGCCCCAATAGATGCTCCTACTACTTTAGGTCCAATTTCTTCTGATACAAATATTACAGGGTCAGCTTCTACTACAATTCACACACCTTTATCCACCTGCCCTCTTGAGGTTGATTTTACCCATTTCAAAAACGATTGTACAACCAGTGAGTCACTATGCTTGCCTACTAATCAGTCCAGTTTATAGCACTCTTCTCATCCTCCTGGTTGTTCTCTTGTAGTAGATTTAACTCCATCACAATTCTCTGCTCCTGGTTCATCTTATTTACCCATGGCCATCAATTCACATTCAATGATCACTAGGTCTAAATCCTCTTTACAACATTCTATTGCCCAAACTTGGTCTACCATCACCACTACACAACCTGAATCTTTCACAACAAAAACATCCCCTACACAACCAGAATTCTTAACAACAAAACAAAATCCTGTACAGTCTTATACTGCCCTTATATCATCTACAACCACTATCCAACCTAAACCCTTGACAGTAAGTGAAGCTCTTGTTAGTAATGAGTGGAAAGAGGCTATGCAAGCCGAGTTTAATGCTTTAATGCAAAATGAAACCTGGAGTCTTGTTCCTAAGACTGCCGATATGAATGTAGTTGGTAACAAATTGGGTTTCAAGACAAAATTCAATGTTGATGGGTCACTCTCCAAATATAAGGCAAGGCTAGGGTAGTTGTTAAAGGCTTCCAACAAACACCTGGGTTGGATTACTTTGAAACTTTTAGCCCGGTTATTAAGCCTAGTACCATTAGAATCATTCTTACAGTTGCTATTTCTTCCGGATGGGACATTCAATAGATAGATGTAAATAATGCTTTTCTTAATGGTCAATTAACTGAAACTGTTTATATGAGGCAACCTAAAGGTTTTGAAGTTCCTCACCTTTCTTCATATGTGTGCAAACTAAACAAGGCTCTTTATGGTCTAAAACAAGCTCCAAGAGCATGGTTTGATAAACTCAAACAAGCCTTGTTGGACGAAGGCTTTAAGAATTCAGTTTCAAATTCCAGTTTATTTATCTTTAAGGATAATGCTCAAGTTCTCTATGTCCTCATTTATGTGGACGACATCCTAATTACTGGATCCAACAATTCTTCAATTTTACACCTAATTGAAACCTCAAATACTCAGTTTGCCTTGAAAACACTTGGTTCAGTGACCTATTTTCTTGGTCTGGAGGTAACTAGAACACATGAGGAAATTCACTTGAAGCAGACCAAATACGTTACTAATTTGCTTTAAAAAACCAAGATGCAAGATGCCCATTCCTGCCCCACTCCCATGGCTGCTGGTACAAAACTTTCAGCCACAGATAGTGAGTTGTTTAAAGACCCCAGTTTGTATAGAAATGCCATTTGTGCTCATCAGTACTTAACCTTAACAAGGCTTGATATTAGTTTTATAGTCAACAAACTAAGTCAGTACCTTCAAGCCCCTACTGAGCTACAATGGCAAGCTTGCAAGAGGGTTTTGAGATATCTTAAAGGAACACAGTCTCATGGTCTTTAGTTCAGACCGGCAGTTTCTCTTCACCTTGAATGCTATGCAGATGCTGACTAGGGCAGTAACTTGGATGACAAGAGGTCCACCAGTGGATACTGTGTATATCTTGGGCCAAATCTGATTCAGTGGAGCTCTTGGAAGCAAAGAATGGTTGCCTTATCATCTACTGAAGCTGAATATAGAGCATTGGCACATACAGCAACTGAAGTGGCATGGCTGGAAAGTCTATTTTCTGAGTTGGGAATACCCCTCAATTCTTGTCGAGTAATTTGGTGTGATAATGTCAGCGCTGGTGCCTTAGCTTCTAATCCCGTTTTTCATGCTTGGACAAAGCATATAGAGATTGATACTCATTACAGGATCAAGTTTTAGCCAAAAAAATTGTTGTGCAGTATGTTCCTTCAAAACTACAGATAGCTGATGTGTTAACGAAAGCCCTCTCCATTACTCAATTTCAAGAGTTGAAATAGAAACTCTGTGTTGTTGACACTCCACAGCCTGTAAGTATTAACTGAAATATAATAGTGCTTAATGCTGCCTGTGTGTATGAACTGAAATATGGTGAACTGAAGTGGCTGTTGATGCTGCCTGTGTGTATGAACTGAAATATGGTGAACTGAAATATGGTGAACTGAAGTGGCTGTTGAAGTTTTTTTTTGTGTTAAGCTGAAATATGATGAACTGAAATGGTTGTTGAAGTGGTTGTGTTAAGTTGAAATGAGATTTTGTGTTGAGAAGTGATTGTTGCAACTGTTCTGATGTTGAAGTGGTTGTTGCAGTTTTGTGACTAAAGTTGCAGTATGTTGAAATGAGAAAAAAAATATATATATGCAACAGTAGTTTTGTGATTGAGGCTGTAGTAGTTGTTGTTCTGTGTTATTGGAGTTTTGTGTCAAGTTGAAATGTGGTAATCTAAAGTAGCAATAGTTGAAATGCATTGCAGTTGGAAAGGGTGTTTTGCAGTAGAAATTGGTAGTTGAAATGCTCTGTAGTTGGAAAGGGTGTTTTGCAGTAGAAATTGGTAGTTGAAATGCTCTGTAGTTGGAAAGGGTGTTTTGCAGTAGAAATTGGTAGTTGAAATGCTCTGTAGTTGGAAAGGGTGTTTTGCAGTAGAAATTGGTAGTTGAAATGACTGCTAATAGTAGTTGAAGTTGTTGTTTTCTGTTATTGAATTGCTCTGTAGTTGGAAAGGGTGTTTTGCAGTAGAAATGGTAGTTAAATGGTAGTTGAAATGACTGCTAATGGTAGTTGAAATAATTGCTGTTTTTCGGTAATTGAAATGCTCTGTAATACTCTGTAGTTGAAGTGGCTTCTAAAATAGCTGTTTAAGTGTTGAAGTTGCTGTGCTTTTCTGAAGTGCTAGAGTATTGAAATGTGTTGAAGTTGCTGTTTTACTGAATGGTGAACTAAAGTGTTGAAGTTGCTGTTAAAAAGTTCACTGAAGTGTTGAAGTTGCTGTTAAATGGTTCACTGAAGTGTTGAAGTTGCTATTTTTACTGAAGTATTGAAATGGTTCACTAAAGTGTTGAAGCTACTGCTTTTTTGCTAGTGTTGAAGCTGTTGTTTTTGCTATTGAAATGTGTTGAAGTTTTTTTTGTTGAAGCTTTGAAATGCTTTATTAAAGTGTTGAAGCACTGTAGTTTATGATTTGTCCAGTCTTTTTAAGGGAAAATGATTTACAAAATGGAGTTCACAAAAGTATAGCAAAAGGGATAGCAAGAGCAAAGGAGAGTCCAGTTTAAAGGGGAATGTTAACCAAAGTATGAAAAAGGACAAACTGTGGAGGTACTTATTGTAATTTCCTAATGTTGTGATCACAGCTCTAAAATTGTGTCGTTTTAGTTAACACAATGTCTTCTTTGTATAAAGATTCACACTGTATGTGCTACTGTTTTTTAATTAAGAAAACAATTAGAGAAGAGTTCACGATTTCCAGAATTCTCTCCAGTTTCTTTTTTCATCAGTTTTCACTAATATATATTAAATATTATTTATTTTAGATAAAGAGGGAAAGCAAATCTTTAATGATTGTGCATATCTGCATTAATTTCGATTACAGTAGTAGTTTTATTTTCATAGTACAAGCGGCCATATATGTTTGCATTGAAAACAAATTCTTTACCCTTACGAAAATAATGATTTGAATGGGAAAGGCTTATCTACTGACAACTATTATGAAAAATAGAGGAAAGAAAACTGGGTTCAAAGCCGATGAGTTCCACTTATGAGAAATTTAATAAAAAATAATAGCTGGCTCATTCAAAATTTAACTCTGTAAACTCTTAGTAATTCTCTGCTCTCTGTACTTTCCACGCAACAATATTATTTTTCTACAGTTGAAAATATGGAGTTCAAGAACTCAACTAAAGGAGCCATTTTAAGAGGTATGTATTTCAAGCTAAAATTATTTAAGTTTTTATGTAAATGAACAAATTGATAATTGATAAACCTTACCAGAATGTTTCATCAAATTTGTAAAATATTATTTGATGAAAACCATACATCAATTGTCAACTGTTAAATAAGTAATTGCAACATGTTTCATCAGAATTAAGAGACTTTTAATTTATCAAACCAAGCAAAGTAACTTCTGCTTCAATGATGCAAGTGTCATTAACTTCTACTTTAATTTATCATATATATGGTTTTTATTTCAAAGTATGTCTATGCCTTCTGCTCTCTTCTCCTAATTTTGTCAGACATTATACTATGTAATTTGTAACTGGCATAATTAGGAGTTCAGTAGATTGTATTCTCTCTATACAAAGAATGTAACTCTTTAGTGAAATCAATAAATTGAAAATACAATTCTTCAAAACAAACATTCTACACTTATATATTCTAGATTAAAGTCACCATTTGAAACTCTTTGGATACATTATTGTCAATTCTTTCTTTCATATTTATAATTTGTTAGAACATAATTTTATCTAATCATTAGATGATGATCCAATCATCCAAAACTATAATCGGTACTCAATACTCAATACTCAATATGTATAGACATTATTAAATTTTCTATAGTGGACCTAAAAGTAAAATTTTAAAGATTAAATTAATTTGATGTGCCATTACTAATATAACCTTAATAAAAGAATAAAGGAACTGACTAGTTACAAGGAAAGGGAGGTATATGTACATGACGTAAAATTTTGTTGATGTAATATCAAGAAATTACTTTATTCTTTTCTGATATTGGGTGATTGAATTTGTAAGGCATCAAACATCCAATAATTATATTATAAAAGCCGGTCATACCTAATTAGGAAGAAGAAACAAGAGGCAAAATCCAATTAATTATTGATTATTCTTTCCACAATTGGAAATATATATATGGAGTTTAAGAACTCAACAGAAGGAGCCGTCCTAAGAGGTATGGATATATCCATTCTTGATTTCAAGTACAATAGTTAATAAGTTCATTTAATTTTTATCACAATTAACCATGCAGTTTTCCTTATCTAACAAATTTGTATCTTCATCCAGTGTTAAGGGATGCTCCACCTAGTCATTACTTGTTAAAAATTCAGTCTTTCTCTTCTCTTACCAACTTAAACAAGTTCATCTCAAACAATTTTGATGCTGGGGGCTTCAAATGGTATTTTATTTAATGAGATAATATCTACTTTGTTTAATTGTATATAACTTTTTGAAGAATCAAGCCAAATAAGGGACTTATTATTAGATCCAGCCAAAATAATATCAATATAGTGTATATAGATAAGAATAAATATTTAGATCTCTTTTTTAACATTTTGAATTTCATCTACAATTATAGGAAATTGTGTCTCTATCCAAATGGGGACAAGGAGAATAAAGGGGAAGGTCATATATCTATTTATCTAGAATTGGCAGAAATGAGTTCTTTCCCAATTGGGTGGAAAATCAACGTGATTTTCAATTTTTTTGTGTTTGATCAGCTTCAGGACAAGTATGTTACAATTCAAGGTAGCCTATTTCTCTACATATAATTCAGCAACATTTATCTTTTCTAGCTCTTTGGTATATATATATTTTATTTTCTTTTGATGTAGATGGAAGAATAAGGCGTTTCCATTCAATGAAGACAGAATGGGGCTTTTCCAGATTCTTAGACCTAGAAACCTTTCGTAATCCATCAAACGGATACCTTATCAATGATACTTGTGTCTTTGGTGCAGAGGTTTTTGTTGTCAAAAATACTTTTAAGGGGAGTTTTTATCAAAGATGGTAAATCCTACTGCTCATTATCATACCTGGATGGTTCGGTTAGTTTGAACAAGTCATAGCTCTCCTAAACGTATTAATGCTTCTCCAACAATAATAGGTTCAGGTTATGATAAAGTAAATGATACTTAATGTTTGTCTATAATTTTGCATCTTATAATGTTGCTAGGTATGAAACTAAGGATTTTAATATATAAGATTTGTGGTGCTACTTTATTTTATTCACTACTGTTGTTGTTCTTAATTTGTACTATCTTGTGTCTCATATTGGAGGTTTTAAGTTATTTGACGATGCTTACTATTGAAACTGTGCCAAAAGTGTGAAATGATCAATCAAACAGATTTTAGAATTTTTCAGCTCTATGAAAACTGAGGCTCGTAACAAAGCTTGACAAAATGAATTTCTAAATTGATCTTTACTAGTTACATATGGGGTTGCAACTCGCAATGCTATTTTTTTTTTTTTTTCCATCTCTTAATGATGATTTAGCTCCATAAGTGGGTGGATATAGTTAGATATAGTTGTATGGGCCAAAAATCATCTTGGGCCTCATGAAACATCTACAATGTGGTCCAAGGCCATGGCCCAATTTTGGTTGGGCTTATGCCAAGATGCATGTCACGAACTAGACCCATGACACCAACCCAACCTCTCTAGATTGAGCCTCATTGTTATCCCATCTAGGCCCTGGCCCTGGCCCATTGCCCCATGATATTTACTAAGGGTCCAGAGTCCTACTCAAACTCTAATACATCTACTTCCTATTTTATCTTTATCCTAGTTCACCTAAGATCTTGAATCTTATGTGAATTAGGAATCTCACTTCTATGAAGGTAAGTAAATCAAGGCTTTCCCATTTACTAGAAATCAACTATTATGAACTTAGAGTGCTACTAGGATTCAAAGATCCTATGTCCATTATATAAGCAGAGGCCTTGCCTCTCATTAAGCATTCAATATTCAATACCATCTACTAGCTCCTAGAGTTCTTGTTTTTAAGAACTATACACCTTCGCCATAGCTCTAGTCTCCAATCAGACTTCGATAACCTTTCTCCCATTAGCCCTCACTAAATAACTCTTTAGCCTTGCTGACTTGAGTGTTAGAGGCCTACGACAGACACTACACAGGTGTTTATGTAAGCTTCCCACTTGTTTCTTTGTGTGTATAGGTTCAACAGATTGTCAATGGCCTCAACCTCACAAGATCAGTCCTTTTCCGTAATCGTAGACTTTTACCATCTACAGTTTGGCGCCTACCGTGGGGCCTCTAACAATCAACCTTCCTTCAAAAATATGCTCTACAAAGAATCACGTCATGGCTAAAACCATAAACAATGACTGATCAGACCTCGCAGCTAAGGTCAAGGCTCTTACTGCTTTAATATAGCAACACTCAGACAAGGTCACAACGTTTGAAGCCGAGAATGCCAGCATCCAAGCTGAGAACCAAACCCTACGAGAAAAGGTAACTCAGTTTTACTTGATTTCCTACTCAACCAAGTACCATAGAACCGCTTTCGTGTCCTAGTGAACTCCATACAACCTTTGATGACCCTAGACCCTAGATCCTTGGCTTCAGACCTTCAATCTTCCCAACTCTAGTCATCCTTAATCCATGGCTCGACTTTAACCATAATAAACACATTTGACCCAGCCATGCAAACATGACCCCCCTCAGCTGACCCATCATTCACCCTTGATCCAATCACTCAAATAATCCGAAACTAGCAATTACAAACATACGCCACCATCAGCCATCTCATCCATGTGAATGTGAGTAACACACCCTATCACCAAGCTCAGCTCGACTCAGCTCATCCTCATGGGTCTAGTGGAAACCTTTACACCTACCAAGCACCACTCAACTCTATTCATAGTGGCCCCCAAACTACTCCCTCACCATCCATGCTGGATGACGCACATGAACAGTCACCATCAGCCCCACTCCTCTAAAAGGGATGAGTGGAGACCCCAGCTCCCAAGTAACTCTCTTTGCTTATCATAACCTACATGGCCCACCTCTCGACTAGACTCATCCTAACATGCTGAGTAGTCCATAACTTCACAACCAAACCATTAATGCGGACATGTTATCAACCGCATCACCCTTTGAGCAAGTATTGGCTAAGAAACTAGCTGACATGAAAGTCATGCTAAGGCGCATACTCAGAGTACCAACCCTAGCCAAGAAAAGCCTACCCTATAGCTATGCTGACTCACCCTTTGTGGATAGCATAGCCGTAGCCAAAATGTCACACAAATTCACCTTCCCAAACATGAAACCCTATGATGGTACAACCAATGCGAATGACCACATTGCCTCCTACAAATAGCGAATGTTTGTCATCCCTATACGCCAAAACCTAAGAGAAGCCTACATGTGTAAGAGCTTCGATTCCAGTCTCTTAGGGCCAACTCTCTAATGGAACACTAAACTTTCCCACAACACCATATACTTCTTTGTGTGGCTTACTGACACTTTCATCAAATAGTTCACCAGCAGTAAGAAACTTGAAAAGCTATCGACCTACCTACATAGGGTCTACCAGAATCAGAGAGAGCCACTCGGAGAGTATGTTTGTCAGTTCAACAAGGAGAAAATGTCCATCCCATCTTGCAATCCTGAAACAACAGTGGACGCTTTCAAGAAAGAACACCTCCCTAACAGAGAACTCTAAAAAGACCTTATCAAACTCAACTGTAACACCATGGAGGATGCTCTAGCCTGAGCCATCACTCAAATCAGATGCAAAAAGGATGAGATGAACCAAATTAAACACACCTCTTATGATGACTGCTATCAAAGACAGAGTTTCAAAATCCCTAAACCTCGCCAGTATGAACCTCATCACCCACCCCCACCCCCACCATGCAGCTCTAATAGAAACAATAGGAGACCGTATGATTGCCAGTAGGCTCAACCTACAAACCAACCATCCAGTTCTACCACATTCACAATCCTAGAAAACAACCTCAATAGAGCCAATCCAAGTTGTGGCAATCATGAAAGGGATGGGACCAATAATGAAGTGGTCGGCCAAGCTCAATCATAAGACTAAGAGAGACCTCCAAGACGCCTCCAAGTAGCCAACTGCATCGCTCTTCATTTAGAGGTCGTAGCCACAAAGGCAAGAACACTATCAACCAGAGAAGCAAAGGCAGATAACCATCTCCTCCTCCTCCCTAAAGGGTTTTGCAACATCATCTTTGGTGGCTCAAAAGTGAGTAGAGTAAGCTATTTCTCAGCCAAACAACATGCCCAAGCAAGCCATCACCCTAAAGCCTGCTCTTCCCATTCACCCTCACAAACACCACCAAACAGATCATCCAGTTCGAAGATGATGAACCAGTAACCCTGACCGCCCTACACCATGATGCCCTTGTCATCTCCCTACAAATTTTGCGGATATTCTTGTCAAAAGAATATTTGTGGATGGAGGTTCCTTAGCCAACATCCTATTCCTAGAAGCTATGAAAACAATGGGGTTGGATGAGTCAAACATCAACAAGCGCCCAACCATCCTAGTCGGGTTTAGCTTAGAACCCTTCCTATCTATGCGAACGAGATAAACCACCAGACCATCTTCCTAATCCTAGATTGCCTCTCACCTTACAACGTCATCCTAGGCCATCCTTGGATCCATGATATCAGAGTCGTCTCATCTACCTTCTACCAAACCATCAGATTTCTTACCAAGTGGGGTGTGAGAGAGATTAAGGGTGATCCAAAAGCTTTGAGGGATTGCTACAAAAACGTCTTCAAGGGTAAGTCCAATGCATTGTAACAACTACAGTCTCACTTGACTCTTCCAAGTGAGTCGGACCAACCATCCATGGAAGAATTAGACAAGGTATAGATACATTCGGATCATCCTGATAGGACGACCCAAGTTGGCTCCTGACTAAGGTCCAAGATAAGAGAGCGGCTTATCAAGTTCCTCAAGCAAAACCATGACTGCTTCGCATGTTCAGCCCTGAGGCCATCATCCATCACCTCCTAGTAGACCTTGATCATCCTCTAGTCAAGCAAAAGAGAAGGAAGTTTGTCTCAGAATGCAACTTAGTCATCAATGAGGAGGTTGACAAACTACGAAGTAATGGATTGGTCTAAGAGGTGCACTACCCGACTAGCTAGCCAATGTGGTAATAGTCCAGAAGAAGAATGGGAGGTAGCAAGTCTGCATAGATTTCATAGACTTGAACAAAGCATGCCCTAAGGACTCCTTTCCACTCCCTCACATCGATATCCTTCTTAGGCTGTAATCAAATCCTCAAGCATTTGAAAGATCAAGAGACGATAGCCTTCATAATAGAGAGGGGTATCTACTAATACAAGGTGATGTCATTCGACATTTAAAATGTTAAGGCTACTTATTAGCGAATCTATCGATGACATGCTCATCAAGTCTCTCATAGTCAAACAGCACCTTGATCACCTCAATCAAGCCTTCATCATCCTCAAAAAGTATGACATGAAGCTTAACCTTGCCCAATGTTCATTCGGTGTCTCCTCTAGAAAGTTCCTTGGGGTGACTCAGCGCGTGATAGAAGCTAACTCTGATCAAATCCAAGCTATCCTAAATATCCCCTCACCTTCATGCATCAAAGTTATCCAATGCCTTGATGGAAGAGTGGCTGCCTTAAATCGACTCATCTTCTAGTCAACCAATAAATGTCACCACTTTTTTGTAACCCTATGAAAACCTAAGCAATTTGAATAGACCCTAGCCTTCGAAGAAGCCCTAGAGCAATTCAATAGGTACTTGGCATCCCCTCCACTCCTCTATAAGCCTTCAACATGGGAGAAGTTGTACACCTACTTAGTCATCTTAGAATCAGCCATCTCAGTCATCCTAGTCCAAAAGGATAATAAGAAATAACAAACGGTCTACTATGTGAGCAAGTCACTTCTTATGTTCATCTTTATTCAAATAAAAGTATTATTCTGCGTATATACTTAGTCTCTATGAAACCACCTTCAGTCGGCTCATTCTGACTCGGCCACTAGGCATTGTGTTTTAAATACATTATCATCACCTCCAGTCGGCTTATACTGACTAGGCTACCAGACCTTAAGTTTGAATGAAGTTCAAACTCTCCAAGATCAATCGATCTAACCAGACTCACCTAAAGGGCACTTAACCCTTCGCATCTTCAGTCAGTCCATACCGATTTGGCCATCAGGCCAGACGTTTCAATAAGATTCACATTTAGTCGGTATAGCCTGACTTGGCATAAGGGCAATCAACCCTTCCCCTCCTGTCGGCTCATCCTAACTTGAATTTATTACTTAGATTCAATTCGAAAAATACAAACATCAACAATCATAAACGCCCCAAGGGCTAGCAAAGGTCAAACCCTTCCTGCATCTAATATCAACCATTCCATTCATTCCAAGAAACAAAAGTATGAAATATCAACACTAAATGAAGAAAATAGAGTACATCAATATCCATACAAAAGCCTCGAAGGGCTAAGTCAAAATACAAGTCATAAAGGCATTAGGTGCCTCAAAAGTACAAAACATATAACTTAAATATAAACTAAATACAAAAGCCAAAATACATCAAGGAGCAGCATGCTCCGAATCATCACCCAAAGTTGACTCCTCCCCAGTCGACTCATCCTAAATGATATAAGCATCCCTCAAAAGCACCTCCCAACCAACTCACTCCGATTAGCATCATCCCATAGAATCCTCTCTTCTAATTGCTAGGTAAAATCCATCAGCTGGTCCTTAAGATCCTACTTGGTTTGAACTCCTCCAACACCTCAGCCTCAATCTCTCTCCAGAGCTCAATGTCTTTGTTCGGCTACAAATGAGAGGTGTTCTCAGCCTTGAAGTCCATTATCCACTTTGCGCAAGCCTTTATAATCACATCCCCAGCGATTGACAAAAATCGCTCCCTAAGAGATGCACACTCCTCCCGAAGATATACAGACTTCTCCTCTCACTCGACCAGCTTCTTCTTTGCCTCTTCCAACTCAACCTTTGCTCCCCGTAACTTGCAGGTGCTCTCCTTCGCCAACTTATGGGCTACAGCCTCCAGTAGACAGAGATTCGTGTTGGACTTGGTGAGCTCCTGAATTCACACCTCTTGGTCCCTCGCAAACCTTCCTCACAAATAAACTCCTGCATAAAGCCTGCACATGAACACTCGGTTAGTCAAATCTACAACTTAGCATAATCATAAGACACAAAAATAAAATTGTACTTGAAGTATCCATGAGACTTCCCAGTCGACCGTGACATACATTCCTATCTAAATCAGTCGGCTCTCATCTATTGGGGAAAGGTGAGAGTTGGCTAGATTCCCCATCCTGATTGCATCGGAATATAGAGAGGGCGTGGTTAGAAGGGTGATGGTTAGCTTGTCACTTTCTTCATCAATTTGGACCGTCTAAGACAATATGGCCCTAACCGAGGTCTGCCTAGTTAGTTGAATTAAGGTATTCTCCTCCACTTGAACACTTTCATTTAGCACCGCCTCTCTTTTCCTCTTGGCTCAACACTAGGCAAGTGCTTCAGTTGTACTTGGTATAGTGATCCCACTCTTCATCAACCTCTTTGTAATGGTAAACTCTTCGAGTGTTAGAGGATGAAGAAAATAGTGTCCAAAAAGCAAGTGATTGCACTAGCAAATCAGCAGCACGTGCCATAATCGCTCCAATAGGGGAAATAGGATACCTCCCTAGTTGGCTTCGACCCCAACCCACAAATGACTCCCCCTCAGATTCGACTCTTCTAACACCACCCTCCAATCTCACTCTTCCTTAAGTATGGCAAGAACATCCTTTATTGTCATGCCCAACCTGTCTCAACTCTGCCCGCCTTGGTTGAAATTAAGATCTGTAAAAGACATGGAAAATAAGACTTAGTCATCAAAGCACAAAGACAAGTAATGAGTTACTCACTCGTGGCTCTCCAAGTCGATGGTATGTTACCTTGCCCTCTCACACCACAAATCCTCTTGCCCTCCAGGAAGAAGAAGTACTCCTTCCATTTCTTATCACTTGACTTGAGAATGTCACCAGGTGAATTCGATCATGTCTTAAGGTGATTGCATACCTCTCCTTGTCCTTGTTATGCTCCTTTAAATAGTAGGAGTAGAGGAGTTTGTGTAGCCCAAACACTTGGTTCTTGACATACAAGCTCCAAGGTTGTCAGCAATCTCCACACATTCGGCATTAGCTAAGGCGGTGCAATCATGAAGTGGTCTAGCACCTCTTAGAATAGTCAGGGAATAGGCAGCCTCAACCCATCATAAAAGAACATCTCGTACATGCTCACCTAGTTTGGTACGTCTCTGTTGACCCTCTCATAACTCTTGGGAATCCTAATCTTCACCCAGTCAGGAATGTGGTACGCCACCCTTATTTTCCACTCATTATCTTGTTTGAGGAAAAGAGGATAGTCAATGGTTAGGATGCCACCACCCAGTTGGCTGGGCTCGGCTCATCTCCTAAACCTCCACTTTGTAGGTTGTTAGTGGAGTTTGTGCAGCGAAAAGCAAAAATAAAATCCCCAATAACAACATTGGACCCAAGAACCTTATACCCGATTTACGTTATTTACATATGAAATAATATTGAATATAAAATTTTCAAATTTCATACTAGCATTTGGAGGCTCCTTTAATCGATATGAATCGCTCATATTCTAACATAAGAGTGAACACTTGGTATCCACACGAAGATAGGATGTCAATCACCAAGTGGTTTGATGTCCTAGCTAAACTTGCAAGGATCAAGGATGGGAATGCTGCGATATTTGAAAAATTCTCTTCTCCACTTAGAGAGAAAAAGCAAGAGAGAGAGTGAGGTGAGTGGCTTGGATTTAATTTGGGAAGGTCACCCCTCGATTGACGTCTCTTTCCTTCCGTGAGCTTATTAGAGAAAGGTCAATAGGATAAAGACCGAAGCTCAAGGAATGGACTACGTATACTTGGATGATTCCCAGAATAAGGGTGAGGGCAAAGAAGAGGTCGAGGAAGGTGAGGAGGAGATTGGCCTCAAGCAAGAAGTCGAGGATTCAGCTCCCCTGGCTACACTTCCCCCAAAAGTTGTTGATCTTTCTCCAAGCGAGGCTCCCAACCTTGAAGAGGCCACTGCCATTCCTTCCGTCAAGGAATCGTCTCTTCCAGTCGATGGTGAGCACCCTGGTCTGGCCGAAGATGATGTCATTGCTCCTCCACTTGCCTGAAGATCATTATATCTTTTTTTTTTTTTTTTAGTTAAATTTGTAATCAAACTCGTTAATGAAAAGAAGATATTTTAATATATCCTCATCGAGCAATTCTTTTTATAATCCTGTAGAGTCATTTCAATCGTCCTAAGTGGACTTATCATAAAAAAATTCAAATTTGCTCCAAGCTATGTGTGGCTTGCTTCTTGAGGACCTTTTCCGAATATATGCAAGGAAATCTTATGCGACAATTCGACTTTGGATCCATTGTCCATTTCAAGTTTTGGTCCCTGACTTAGGTTCGATTTCCTTCGACATGTTTTTCTTGAACTTTTCCAAGTTTAACTTTATCGATTTGGATATTTCACCTTTATAGAGTTGGATTTTGGCGTGGCTTATTGAGATAAGCTGCCTTTTTCTAGACTCTTAACTTTGAGTTTTTTAGATGTTATCACATAGGTCACTATTTTTGAAGCAATGAACGATAAACGCTAAACAAGTAAATAAGAATGGTGAACAAAGTAAAATAATGAATAATACCTTTTTTATTGATAAGACATTTTGGCCATAATCAGGCTAATAATGAATGATTAAATAAGACATGGGAGAAACCCGAGCTGCTCATTGGTAATACCTTCGCAAATGCTCGGCATTCTAGGCTCACAGTATTGCTTCGCCATTAAGGCATTCCAGGTGGAAAGTTCCTGATGCAAGCTTCATAGAGATCCTAAATAAACCTTCCCATTTGGGCCCAAGTGCCCCAAGTTCAGGTTTTGAGTACCTTAGACTACCTTTTGGAGAACTAGATCACCCACTTCAAGTCTCTATTTCTGACTTTGATGTTAAAGTATCGTTTGGCTTGCTATTGGTATGATGCAAGCATTAACTGAAACTTGGTCTGATGTTCTTCAATTAGATCCAGCCTCAGGCAGAGAAGATCTTCATTGGCTTCTTCATTGAAAATTCCCTTTGGAATGAACTAATCCCTACTTCAACCAGGGCCATTGCTTCAGACCTATATGAGAAAGAGAATAGGGTTTCTCCTGTAGAGCTCCTAGTTATTGTTTTGTAAGACCACAAGGCTTCGAGTAATTCTTTGACCCATTTTCCTTTCAAAGGATCGAGCTTTTTTTTAATGGTGTGCTTGATGACTTTGTTTACAACCTCTACTTGACCATTGGCTTGAGGCCGGTAAACAACAATGAAGCTCTTCTTGATACCGAGTTGTTCGCGAAAAGATCAAAAGTCTTCACTGTCAAACTATTTCCCATTGTTGATTATTATAATGTGAGGGATTCCAAACATACAAATGATGTTTTTGTAGACAAAATCTTTCAGCTTGTTCGATGTGATGGTAGCTAAAGGCTCGGCTTCTACCCACTTGGTGAAGTAGTCAACAACAACCACTGCAAACTTAACACCCCCTTTTTCTTGAGGCAAAAGGTCGATCAGATCGATGCCCTAAATTGCAAATGGTCAGGGGCTTGTTAGTGTAGTTAATTCTTAAGGTAGAGCTCGTGGAGTATCTACAAATCTCTGGCATCTATCGCATCTGCACATATAGTCTGCTACGTCGTCAAAAACTGTTGGCCAATAATAACCTTGGCAAAGCACTTTGAATGCTAGAGATCTGCCTCCTGCATGGTTCCCATAAATCCCCTCATGGATCTCTCTCAGAATATAATTTGCGTCCTCATGGTCGATATATCGCAATAGCGATACATTGAACCCACACTTATACAACTTATCATTGTTGAGCGTGTACCGAGCTGACTTTGCATGGAGTGTTCTAGCTTCAATTCTTCATTCTGGCAGTGTAATATCCTTTAGGTAGGCGATGATTGCATCCACCCAACTGTACCTTCAACTCATTGTTAAGATTGGTTCTTGTGGAGTGGAAATGCTTGGTCTTGTGAGGAATTTAACTGGTATGAAATTAGCTTTCTCTTGGTTCATTACAGAGGCCAGGCAGGCTAAAATATCAGCTACCGAGTTTTTCTCCCTTAGGATCTGATGAATAATGAAGGATCTAAATTGCTCGAGCTCGAATTTCACCAACTAGAGATAAGATGCCATCCTATCTTCCTTTGCCTGGTACTCCCTGGTAATCTAGTGGACTACAAGTTGGGAATCACTGTAAATTTTGATGGACTCTACCCCCATTTCCTTAGTGAGGTGGATCCCTTTATTGGAGGCGACAAACCCGAAACTTATTGCGGCTCTTATCGAGTTTCCTTTGGGACTTTCAAGTAAGAGCCCTGCTCCTGCCTCCTTCTCGTTTGAAGAACCATCCACATACAAAATCCACTGCTATAGGTCATCAAGCTTTGGCTTTTGCTCCTCAATTTCGTTTAAGGTATTTGGCCATGGCGGGCTTAGTTTCCCTTCTGGTTGATTGGAGAATTCTGATATAAAATCTGCCAAAGTCTGACCTTTAATTGTCGTTCTTAAGATGTACTTTATACCATGTTGACTCATTTCCATTGTCCACTGAATCAATCTACTCGATGCCTTGGGCTTTTACATTATTTTCCTCAATGGAAAGTTGGTCAATACGTAGATGGAGTGTGCCTGGAAGTAAGGTCGCAGCTTCCTAGCGACGATGACAAAGGCATAGGTGAGCTTCTCTATTTTGGGGTATCTCATCTTCACGTCAAGTAGCCTCTTGCTCACATAGTATATTAGCCACTATACTCTTTCCTTTTTGCATACCAATGTGGCACTAATAGTAGACTTTGCTAATGACAAATACAATAGCAATGGCTTGCCTTAGACGAGCTTTGACAACAAAGGAGGTTGTCTTGTTAGTGTATGCCCTAGGAACCAATCGTGTTGTCGGTTTCAGGACATTATATCTTGTAAATGTATTATGAATAAAAGAAAGTGTTCTTATTTCACATGTTGATTTTATGCTTCATTTATATTATATTATATTTAATATTGCATGTGAAATGTCCGGATGGCATGGAACTTCAGAAGATCAAATCATCAAAGAATTTGCTACACAAGTAATGTTAATTAGGCAATTACATTGCATAGTAGGCATGTTGAATGTCTCTATTGAATATCATGTGATGGTATTAGTGTGGGTGATTATAAGAGGTATGTCACTAAGGCAAACGGTTAGTGAATTGTTTATCGAATACGACCGATTACGATGAATCACTTGGATATGGTCAATGATGCATCGTAGGATCGTGCTAGTGTACCACTGATTCTTAGACCTGAGACATCACGGTTGGATTCAACATAGAATGCATATGGTTCATATGGTGTATAAGCACAAGACTAGTTATGTCTTGTGTAATAAGCCGGTTTGGTCATATGTTATTCATGTGAGAGGACAAGTGATAGTCAAGATGGGATCCGTTAACTCAAAATAGTCCAATCTTGAGTTCCCAGACGAATGTCAATAAACATTGGAAAAGGGAAATCTTTGGCCAGAGTATAATGAATGTCAGATGAAAAGTAGTTTCATGTTGACGAGTTCCATTGTATCGATTAACAATTTGATTAAAGATTAAGTCAAAGGTTTTGACATACTATGAACCATTCTTAATCGGGATTAGATAACGGAGAGATTTGACTACACGGTACGTACGATAAGAATTGGTTCATTGGAGTTTACACTTCATTGTGGTTTAAGGGTTATGCAACATTGCTAGACGTCTACCATAATTAGTGGGAGTTTCGATTATAAAGAATTATAATGAAACATATCAAAATCAGATATTGGGCCCATAGCTAGATCATAGTGAACCAAAATGGTCACACATAAAACCAAGCTCAAGGAGAGAGAGTAATACATATCATTAATCAGATTAATGATGTTCGGACATAAACTGTTGCATCTTAATTAATGTATTTGTGAGAAATTATTTTTCATGTATAGTTAGCACTAACCAAGGGTAATAAGGATTTATTAAATATTATTATTGGATTGGATTCAATGATAGGGGCAAAAGTGCATTGGTTTTATTCTAAAGGGTTAGAATATTTAGTGGAATTAAAATTTGGTCTAATTATGAATTAACCATAAAACAAAGGACTTGCCATAAATTTTATTCTCAAGTTAATTTTAAATTGTTTGAGGCCTTCCCAAAACAATTTAAAATTACACTTTGTGCCCATGGTATATAAATTAAGTTTTATGCCATTTTAATTGAATTGAATCAATTAAAGCAAAATCACTGTCTCATTTTCTCTCTCACTCTCTCAGCTCTCTCTTCCTTGACTTGTGTGCATCACATTTTGAGATTCTTCAAGTTCACTTGAAGAACTAAGATTCCAAGAAAGAAGATTCAAGTGTTGAATAGCAAAGGAGTAGGTAATATTCCATCCTTACCTTGAAATTTTTTTGGGCTTATGTGTTATGTTTGTGTTCTACCTTGCATCCATCATCTTGTTCATCCATGTTACACCAATTCCATGTCCAAAATGCATGAATCCCAACAATGGTATCAGAGCATGTTTAAATTCATGCATGCATGTAGCATTGTTGGTGAAAAATGGCTTGGTTTGGACATGAATATGTTTTTGCTTTAGATGCATGTTTAAGTTATTGTGTATTTTGAATACAAATGATGATGGATATGTGATATTCATGCTTATTAACATGCTTCTATGAAATTTTGATATTTAGAATACAAAATTTCTTGTTCTTGAAGTCATATGTGGCATGCATGTTTGATTTATTGCATCTTGATGCATTTTTGTTAAATATGAATATATCTCATTCATATGATACATGCATGTGTAATATAAGCATATTTGATGCAAATTTGATGATTTTGAGAAGGGATGAATTCGGTCAAAACTGATGCAAATGAATAATATATTTTAAATGCATATTTGAAAGTGTTATATGTGATACAATAGTCTATAAATGCATTTGACTTAAATTGTATTGTGAATGCAAGTTGGTTGATTCATCTTTGAGTAAAATCGGTAAATGATGCGTAGATTTGCATTTTTTTACTTTTATTTGATTGAATGTGATGTGAGAGATTTTTTAATGTGATGGGTAATATAATATTTTTTTATAAATATTATGGTGATGAAATTATGCATGTACCCTTGGTTTAATCATGGCATATTTTATACATTTATTGCATGAAATCCTTGGGATATATATATTTCTTTATATTCATGTGATGGATAATATAATGATATTATAAGTTTAAGGGTAGTAATATTATGCATGTACCCTTTGTTCAATCATGGCATGTTTTTATGTATTTATTACATGAAGTCCTTTATTTTATAAATATTGCAACTTGCATAAATATTTATTTATATGCCCTTGATTGAATTAATATTTATTAATGTGATGGATGAATATTAATTAGGGGATGATCATGGGTGTATATTTATTTTTCCCAAAAATATTTGATATTTGGGCATGTAATATTCTTTCAATGGCTTGTAATAATAATTAAATTTATTACTAGTTTGTTATCCAAGCCTACGTGTCCTAAATTGGTTTATGTAATCGTACGACCGAATGGAGGATGGAGATCCGATCAATCACCGGATGAAGATCCGCAAGGAGTAATAGAATTAAGTGAATAGTTTACCTAATTAGGATGTATTTTCCAAAACCCCATGATCATTCCACCATGTTTTATATTTATATGGATGCATTTGAATTAATGTATGTGATAAATGTAAAACATTTTTTAATCAAAGGTTAAACCTAATAATCTCCCTAACAAACAATATTAGATCCAAGCCTTCCATTATGGATCCATTAATTCTTTGGCATAAAATTAGAGATCCCAAGATTTCTATTATGTGAGGGATGATAATTTTATGACATGGAATTAATTGTCTTAGTTCTTGAATAGAAATTTTTATAATACCCAAGATTTCTATTATGTGAGGGTATAATGGGAATTCTATTTTAAGAAAGCATAATGGGTTGGATTTAACTAGTCTAGGGTACCAAGATTTCTATTATGTGAGGTATCCAAAACTAGAGGCAAGGATTGAATCATACCTTATATAGTGATATAAAATGAAATAGTTTCTTACTTGTTAAATTTAATTGACCAAGATTTCTATTATGTGAGGTTTAATTAAATTTAATAAGAATTTGATTCCCTACAAGAAATTTATTCCAACGAAATTTCCAAATCATCATTTAGGGGAGTATGGGATTTAAATAAAATAGTGGGAACTAATAAGATTAGCAATAAAGAGTTTGAATTTACAAGACACTAATAAAACTTATATTTTTCCTTGCAGTCTCTTTCGGTATTTTGTGATATTTAGTTAACAAAAATGAGCAATAACTTGCTTTTGAGGATTCTCAATAACAACATGCTGATCGGACCTAATTTTAATAATTGGTTAAGGAATTTGAGAATTATTCTCAATTCCGAAAAAGTCGAGTATGTCTTGGAAGCACCCCTTCCACTTTCTTTGTCTCTTGATGCCACACCGCAAGAAAAGGAAGTTTTCGATAAGTGGTAGGACGATGACTTACGAGCTCAAACCTACATGCTAGCATCAATGAATGTTGAGCTCTAGGTTGAGCATGAAAAGATGGAAAGTGTGAATGAGATAATGATCCATTTACAAGAGTTGTATGGTGAGAAATTAGTGGTGAAGCAATACGAATTGTGTTCGACACTATTCATAATAAGGCTTAGGGAGGGAGTTGCCACAGATGATCATGTTATGAAAATGAGTAATATTATAGGGCAATTGCATACACTTGAGATTGTGATGCCACACAGTCTTGAGGTGAATTTGATTTTGCAATCCCTTCCAACAAGTTTCAAGCCCTTCATCACAAATTATAATCTCAATAGAATTGAGCGCACTCTTGTAGAACTGTCAAATGAGATTCAATAGTTCTATAAGCAGGGAAGAAAGGAAAAGGGGCAAGAGGATGTTTTTGCAGCTTCTTCTAGTAAGACTAAGAAGAAGCAATAGAAGCAAAAGAAAGGTCCAAAATTTGGACCATAGAAAAGGCCTTTTAAGAAGGATGCTTCTAAGACTGAGAAGGGCAAAGAAAAGGTTAATGATAAAGGCTAGTGTTAGAAGGAATTGTCCTCTTTATCTGAAGAGCTTGAAGAAAGCTCTAGCAGGTATATTCCATTCTTATGTTATAGAATTTGAATTAAATGTTAGTTCAAATGATCATTCTTGGATATTAGATTCAGCTGCTGCATCTCACATTTGTGTTTCATTGCAGGCACTGTAGAATAGTTATGCACTGTTAAAAGGTGAAGTAATTTTGAAGATGGCAAATGGAGCAAAAGTTACAGCCGAGGTAGTGGGGACTTGCCATTTGACATTGCCATCAGGACATATTTTGTATTGTACAAAACTTTGTATTTTGCCAAAGCAACTAGAAATCTCATTTCTATATCTGTTTTATGTAAATCTGGTTACAAAATACAGTTTAATGGAAATGAATGTCTAATTTATTTTGGAAATGAATTAGTTGGCAAAGCAATTAATACAAATGGTTTGTTTGTTTTGGTAATGAATGATTATGACATAATGAATACCATTACAAATAAGAGATCTCGAAATGAAATTAATCCAAAATTACTTTGGCATCATCGATTAGGTCATACAGGAGATAAAAGGATAATCAGGTTAGAAACAAATGGGCTTTTAAGCCCATTGGGTTCAAAACCCTATCCAACTTCTGAATCCTGTCTTCAAGGAAAAATAACCAAATCATCCTTTAAGGGTAAAGGGGAAAAATCCAAAGAATTATTAGAGGTTGTACATTCAGATGTATGCGGACCATTTAATGAAATGGCTCGAGGAGGTTTTCAATACTTCATTATCTTTACCGATGATTATTCTAGGTACGAGTATTTGTATTTAATGAAATACAAATCTGAATCCTTTGAAAAGTTCAAAGAGTTTTAGAATGAAGTAGAGAAACAGACCGGAAAGAGTATTAAGTCTTTGCGATCAGATCATGGTGGTGAATACTTAAGTACAGAATTTTGAGATTTTCTAATGGAGAATTGTATAATATCCCGGTTGACTCCTCTGTATACGTCGCAACATAACGGTGTGTCTGAAAGGAGGAACCGTACTTTGTTGGATATGGTACAGTTGATGGTAAGTTTTACGGACTTGCCAACGTCACTATAGGGATTTGCCCTTGAATCTGATGTGCATATTCTGAATAGGGTACCATCTAAATCTATTGAGATGACACCATATGAGATGTGGTATGGTAAACCTCCTAGTCTAAAATATATGAGAATTTGGGGTTGTCCAGCTTATGTCAAGATTGTTAAGACAGACAAGTTGGACGTTAAATCCAAGAAATGTCGATTTATAGGGTATCTCAAAAATAGTTTGGGATATTACTTTTATTTCCACACTGATCAACGAATTTCGATCAGTAGGAATGCACACTTTCTTGAGAAAGTGTTCTTAGGAAAGAGTGGTGCAGGAAGAAAAATTGTGCTCTAGGAAGAGCCCGGGGAGCCTTAGACTGAAAATACTCAAATGGGTTGTCCCTCTCAAGAAACATTAATACCTGAAACTGTTTCGATTCGTAAATCATCTAAACTATCTCAACCTCCAGAAAGATATGGTTACTTCATGAAGAGATTTTTGAATCTATCATGATTCGAGAAGTCAGTCATGGGGATGATCCTAGAAGTTATGAAGAAGCGATATTATATATCGATTCCGGAAAATGGCTACAAGCTATGAATTCTAAGATAGAATCCATGCATGCTAATCAAGTATGGTCTCTTGTTGATCCTCCAGAAGGAATAGTTCCTATTGGATGTAAATGGATCTTCAAGAGAAAGATTAGCAAAGATGGAAATGTAGAGACCTACAAAGCAAGACTGGTTGCGAAAGTTTATACTCAAAAACAAAGGTTGGATTATGAGGAAACTTTCTCACCAGTCACTATGCTTAAATCCATTAGAATTATGTTAGCCATAGCTGCACACTATGATTATGAGATATGACAAATGGATGTCAAAACAGCATTCCTTAATGGATTTATTGAGGAAAATATCTACATGCAACAACCTATAGGTTTTGTATCTAGTTCTGAAAGAAATAAAGTGTGCAAGCTGCATAAATCCATTTACGGGTTAAAACAAGCTTCAAGAAGCCAGAACATTCGGTTTGATGAAATAATCAAAACGTTTGGTTTTATAAAGAATCTAGATGAACCATGGGTTTATAAATGGACAAAGGATCATGCAATCATATTTCTCATACTATATGTAGATGACATACTATTGATGGGAAATGACATTGGGATGATGACTGAAGTTAAGTTGTGGTGATCCGGAACTTTCTCCATGAAAGACTTAGGAGAAGGAACCTACATCCTAGGAATTCGTATCTATAGAGACAAAATGAAAGGATTAATAGGCTTATCCCAGAAGATGTACATAGAAAAGATGTTAAAACGGTTCAGCATGCAAGACTCCAAAAGGGGAATTTTACCTTGCAGTCACAGAATTCATCTTTCAAAAGATATGAGTCCAAAGACTGATCAGGAGCGTGAGCGGATGCGTCGAATACCCTATGCTTCAGCCGTAGGTAGTCTCATGTATGCTATCCTATGTACTAAGCCTGATATTGCATATATTGTGAGTGTTACAAACAGATATTAGTCCGACCCAGGGGAAAAACACTGGTCAGCTGTTAAGAAGATCCTTAAGTACTTAAGAAGAACTAAGGATCTAATACTAAGTTATGAAGGTTCAGAGTTGAAAATTGAAAGATACTCTAATTTTGGTTTTCAATCAGATGTGGATGATAGAATGTCTACATCTGGTTCATTTTCATATGCAATGGAGGAGCACTCAGTTGGAAGAGTTCTAAATAATCAACTACTGCCGATTCCACAATTGAAGCTGAATACATTACCACTTCAGAAGCAACAAAGGAAGTTGTCTAGATGCGTAAGTTCATGACTGAACTTGGTGTGGTTCCAAACATGGTTTATCTGATAACCTTATACTATGACAATATTGGTGCTATTGCACAAGCAAAGGAGCTAAGAGCACACCAGAAGTCAAAACATATTCAACGTAAATATCACATTTTGAGAGAATTCGTTGGAGATGAAGAAATTTTGGTGTAGAAAACACCTTCAGCAGAGAATGTAGCTTACCCACTCACTAAAGCGATGACACAGAAGCAGTTGGACTATCATCTTGAGAAGATGGGTATTAGATACCATAGCGATTGGCTCTAGTGCATGTGGGAGTTTTGTTAGTATATGCCCTAGGAACAAATCATGTTGTCGGTTTTAGGACATTATATCTTGTAAATGCATTATGAAAAAAAGAAAGTATTCTTATTTCACATGTTGATTTTCTATATCATTTATATTATATTATATTTAATATTGCATGTGAAATGTCCGAATGGCACGGATCTTCAGAAGATCAAATCATCAAAGAATTCCCTATGCATGTAATGTTAATTGGGCAATAACATTGCATAGTAGGCATGCTGAATGTCTCCGTTGAATATCATGTGATGGTATTAGTGTGGGTGATTATAAGAGATATGTCACTAAGGCATTAGCATGGATAAACGGTTAGTGAATTGTTTATCGAATACGACCGATTATGATGAATCACTTGGATATGGTCAATGATGCATCGTACGATCGTGCTAGTGTACCACTAATTCTTAGACCTGAGACATCACGGTTGGATTCAACATAGAATGCATATGGTTCATATGGTGTATAAGCACGAGACTAGTCATGTCTTGTGTAATAAGCCGGTTTGGTCATATGTTATTCATGTGCGAGGACAAGTGATAGTCAAGATGGGATCCGTTAACTCAAAATAGTCCAATCTCGAGTTCCCAGACAAATGTTAATAAACATTGGAAAAGGGCAATCTCTGGCCAGAGCATAATGAATGTTAGATGAAAAGTAGTTTCATGTTGACGAGTTCCATTGTATCAATTAACAATTCGATTAAAGATTAAGTCAAAGGTTTTGACATACTATGAACCATTCTTAATCGGGATTAGATAACGGAGAGATTTGACTACACGGTACGTACGATAAGAATAGGTTCATTGGAGTTTACACTTCATTGTGGTTTAGGGGTTATGCAACATTGCTAGACATCTACCATAATTAGTGGGAGTTTCCATTATACAGAATTATAACGAAACATATCAAAATCAAATATTCGGCCCACGGCTAGATCACAGTGAACCAAAATGGTCACACATAAAACCAAGCTCAAGGAGAGAGAGTAATACATATCATTAATCAGATTAATGATATTCGGACGTAAACGATTGCATCCGAATTAATGTATTAGTGAGAAATGATTATCCATGAATAGCTAGCACTAACCAAGGGTAATAAGGATTTATTAAATATTATTATTTGATTGGATTCAATGATGGGGGCAAAAGTGCATTGGTTTTATTCTAAAGGGTTAGAATATTTGATGGAATTAAAATTTGGTCTAATTATGAATTAACCATAAAACCAAGGACTAGACATAAATGTTTATTCTCAAGTTAATTTTAAATTGTTTGAGGCCTTCCCAAAAGAATTTAAAATTACACTTTGTGCCCATGGTATATAAATTAAGTTTTATACCATTTTAATTGAATTGAATCAATTAAAGTAAAATCACTCTGTCATTTTCTCTCTCACTCTCTCGGCTCTCTCTTCCTTGACTTGTGTGGATCACATTTTAAGGTTCTTCAAGTTCACTTGAAGAACTAAGATTCCAAGAAAGAAGATTCAAGTGTTGAATAGCAAAGGAGTAGGTAATATTCCATCCTTACCTTTAAATTTTTTTGGGCTTATGTGTTATGTTTGTGTTCTACCTTGCATCCATCATCTTGTTCATCCATGTTACACCATTTCCATGTCCAAAATGTATGAATCCCAACATGTCTCAAATGTTTATTTAGCTCCTCTAAAGATCTCTTGCACTCCTCTATCCACTTGAAACCTTTCTTCCTTTTCAAGGTCTCAAAGAATGGTAAGCATCTGTCTGTGGCTCGGGAAACAAACCTGCTGAGTGCAGCCACACGCCCTATCAAGCTCTGTACTTGTCTTATGTTGGTTGGGCTTTTCATATTTAACAAAGTTTGAATCTTCTCTGGGATGGCTTCAACGCCTCGTTGATTTACATGGAATCCCAAGAATTTTCTCCAGCTTACTCCGAAAGCATATTTTATGGGGTTGAGCTTCATTTTGTATTTTCTGAGGATGTCAAACATTTCCCCCAGATGCTCAACATGGCTTTTGGTGACCTTTGATTTGACGAACATGACATCAATGTATACCTCTATAGTTTTGCCGATCTGGTCGACGAACATCTTGTTCACCAAACGTTGGTAGGTCACCCCAACATTCTTCAGGCCAAACGGCATAACCCAGTAACAATAAATCTCACGGTCAATAATAAAGGAGGTATGCCCTTCATCATGCTGATACATCAAGATTTAGTTATATCTTGAGTATGCATCTATGAAGCTAAGTAGTGCATTTCCAGTTGTCGCATCTACTAGTTGGTCATTCCGTGGTAGCGGAAAGCTGTCTTGGGATAGGCTTTATTCAAGTCTGTGAAGTCGACACAAGTCTACCATTTATCGTTCAGCTTCTTAATCAGGATTGGGTTTGCGAGCCAATCCGGGTACTTCACTTCTCTGTTAAGTTGATGTTCAAGAGTTTGTCAACTTCATCTTTGAGTACTTTAGAACGCTCTGCATCCATAAACCTTCTTTTCTGTCTCATTGGACGAGCCTTTGGGTCAATGTTTAGCAGGGCTGATCCCCACCATATCCGCATGCACCCATATGAACACGTCGAGGTTTTTCTTCAAAAACCCCACCAGATTATCAGCCATTTTTTCGCTCAGGTTGCTGCCAATTTTCAATACACAAGTTAGATCTTCCTCGCTAACACATATTTCTCATAACTCTTCTGTCAGCCTTGCTGCAGGCTCTTCTCTATGGATACGAGGATCTATGGTATCCTCAAGAGGTCTGGGGTGTGATTGAGACTCTGTAATAACCATTGTTCTTGGGAATGGCCATTTTAATACAGTGTTTATGGCTAGGTTGTAACATTCTCGAGATTCTTTTTTGACTCCCCAAAGAGTCAGGAACCTCGTTGCTTGGCACCGTATTGATATGACTGCACTCAAATCATCCAAGATTGGTTTTCCAAGGATGACGTTGTAAGTGGTTAGCCAATCTACCACTAAGAATTCAGCTATTACTCTCTTGATTTTGGGTTCTACCCCTAAAGTGATGGGAAGGTCGATCGTTCCCTTGGGGACCAGACTATCCCCAATGAATCTGTAGAATGGTGAAGGACACACCCTCAAGTCCCTCTCTATGAACCTCATCTCTCAAAAGGCTCCCAAGAAGATGATGTTTACTACACTTCCATTGTCGACCATTACCCTCAGCACTCTGGCATTGTCGATCCTAGCTACAATTATGATCGCATCATGATTATGGCGAGGGGATTCTTTGCATTCTTCAACAGTGAATCCTACCACCTTGCTCTTCCATCTGGGCCGCTTTGACGGCTTTTGTTCGCAACTCATTACCCGGGGGACCGAATCTATTCTAGCCTCGCAAGCATATTGCTCACTGGCGTGCCTTGAGCTTCCCACTATATTGGGTCCCCAAAGATCATACCCACCAAAGCCTCATGTTTGGCGTTGGCCGAGGCCTGTTGAACCTGGTTATTTAACACGCCAATATTTTCGGGAGCTGGTGTCTCCTTGACAAATTCTTTTAGGTGGCTCTTCGTATCAAGTCTTCAATGACATCTTTCAAAGCTTGACACTCATTGGTGTTGTGTCCGATATCCTGATGGTATCGACAATATTTTTGTCGATCTTTTCTGCCTGGAGCACCCTTCACCCTTCACCCTTTCTGGAGCGGGCAGTCTCTTTGCCTCATGGGAGACTTTGTAAATGTGAGCTATGTCTTACGTGAGGGAGGTATATGCTACGTATCGTAGGAAGGGCTGCCTATTCTCATGGTTATTTGTTTTTTGTCTTTTTTGGGACCTACTATTTTGGTCCTTATCATTACAATATTGGCCCCTCCACTTATCTGATAGGTGATCTTGTCGCCTATCTAGGGCTCTTCGTGCCAAGCTTCTGGCTAAAGCTACTAACGAGCTTTCTACTCACTGATGCCTTACAACCATCTGATAAAACTTTTCCAGGCTCACGTGATCTTTGCTTTGGAGCTCTTTCCAAAGCTTAGTGTTCTACTTGATGCCTGCAATTAGCAAAGTCTAGATTGACTCTTCAAGTGCATCCGCAACCTTTGCTTGCTCATTTTGGAACCTCGTTAAATACAAGATCAGGGTTTCATCTCTCTCCTGATGAATATTGCTCAAGTAGCTGAGCGGCATTACGAACTGTCTCTATGACTAGAATTGCTACAAGTACAGCGAGAAGACCTACTGCCAAGAACTAATGGAGTTCACCTTGAGTCTTTTGTACCACCTTTTGGCATCCCCTACAAATGTGACCACGAAGCAGTGGCACTTCACTAGGTCACAAACCTGGTGCAACTTCATCAGGTCATTGAAATTGTTAAGGTGATCCCAAGGTCTCCTCTCCCGTCGAACTTACTCTTTAGCGCCTTGAATACCTGTGAAAGCGGGGCTTGGCAAACCTGCTTTGTGAAGGGGGAACTCACTATTTCTTCTACCGCACCATTCTGGCAGACCCTTAGATCGTCGAGCATTTTTTGTACCATTCTGGGAGGCCCTTAGATTATGGTTTAGGGTTTAGGATTTAGGGAGGTGGGTTAACTTCATCACTATTTAAAGTTATAGTAAAGTTTTATTACATAAGTCTAGCTCATCCTTTTAATTTATGTGATTTTCTTTTGAAGATAGTAAGATGAAGACTAAGAGTATTTTTATCTAGAAGCAAGATTAAGGCGATTCCATGCAATGAAGACAGATTGGGGTATCTCCAAATTCTTGGACCTGGAAACATTTTAGAATCCTTCAAATGGATACCTTATCAGTGACACTTGCATCTTTGGTGCGGAGGTTTTCATTATTTAAAATACTTCTAATATGGAGCATTTATCAATGATGAAACCTGCCAACGATTGTCATAAGAGGAAAGTTATTACATCATGAAATATTCAAATTTCTTTAGATTCTCAAGCAGAACGATGCGAAGGTTTTATCTCTATTTATTTGGCATTAGTGGAAATGAGTTCGTTTTATTCCGGGTGGGATCTGAAGATGGTTTTTAATTTTTTTTATATTAAATCAGCTTCAAAACAAGAATGTTGTTGTACGAGGTAAGTCCTCGACAATAGGGAATATTCTTCTGTGAAATGCACTAGTAATCATCTAACGAGAGTATATTACATTAGTGCACGTAATATACACAAGCTACTATGATATATCATTGTATAATTTTTTATGCATCCGTTGCTTGTTATATTTTTCCCTGACAATGTATAATTATAGCACTTTACATGTTTGTCTCGCAGAATGGATTAAAAGATGTTACCATGCAATGAAGACTGAATGGGGAATCAATAAATTTATAGACTTGGAATGTTTCACAACCCTTTAAAGGGATACCTTATTGATGACACTTGTATATTTGGTGCAGAGGTTTTTGTTGTCAAAAGCACTTCCAGAAGGGACTGCTTAGCCATGGTGAAGGAGCATGCTACATATTTCCATACCTAGAAGTTTATAATTTTTCGACTTTAGCTGATATATATCATTACTCCGGGCCATTTGGAGACCAAAAATGGTACATAAAAAATCCCTTTGACACTTGTTGATTTAATTTACTTCTTATTGCTACTCAAATTACTGATGAAGTTGCTTGTTAATGTTTTGCAGGGAAGTTGGTCTCAACCCTAGAGGAACTAGAGAAGCCAAAGGCAGCTACATTTTCACTTCATCTATATATTCTTGGGTCAAGTATTCCAGACGATACTAAATTGTTTGTGAATTTCCTTCTGTGAGTCAAAGATCAAATGAACGGAAAAGACTTTTTTATTTCAAAATACGTCTATAATGTGTGCTCAAAGATTTTGTGTCGTGTAAAGTTCTTGGTTTCTTTTGAGTTTGATGGAGCTTTTTTATTATTTATCTCCAGATAACATCGTGGCTCCCTGTACAAAGAAGGCATAGGGTACAACAAAATTCATGTCGTTGGCTAAATGGAAGGACCGGAAACAGGGTTACTTGGTTAATGCCATTTGCATCATTGAAGTAGAAGTTACTTTGCTTGGTTTGATAAATTAAAAGTCTCTTAATTCTGATGAAACATGTTGCAATTACTTCTTTAAGAGTCAACAATTGATATATGGTTGTCATCAAATAATGTTTATACAAATTTGATGTTAAAATTTTGTGTTGAGATTTTCTAAATTTTCTGTAATCTTCCAGTTATGTCAGCTTTACCGAGAGGAGACGCTGGTGAACTTTTTGTGAGTTTGGGTGCCTTGTCTCTTATCTCTTTTTTTCTCTTTTACTTAAAAATTGAAAAAAAAATGGCATAACCATCAAGGTCAAAACCTATTAATATTTAATCTAATGGAGCTTTCAACATAGGAATTACCCTTACCGAATCGAACTATGATGTGTAGTCTCAGCTCATGGAAATGCACATTGCTAAGGGGGAAAAACTTTCCTATATTTTTGGAAAGAAACAACCACCAAAAGAGTTAGACAAGAGGAATGAAAAATGGTATGCTAAAAACCAAAAGTCAAGTAGTGGTTGCTAATGTCCAGGTCTCCTAAAATTATGAAGCGTTACCTATGCTTATCTCTTTCTCACAAAATTTGGAGTGCTCTTTCCAAAGCCTTCTATGATGGAAGTGATGAGTTACTTTTCTTCTCGTTGCATCATAGAACCTTCACTACTAAACAAAATGGAGGGCCACCTTCTCTGTGTATTATAGAGAGTTGATAGAAATATTTCAAGAATTAAACCACCACAATAAAGTGGTCATGAAGGATCCCGATGAAATAATAGCATATCAGAAATTTGTCAAGCAATTACAAGTACACATATTTCTTCCAGGATTGGATGTAGGAAGATGTTGATCAATCCTCGTCATTTGTAGTCACTATGTGAAATCTAAGCACCAACTTGAGGGGGAGTGTTGAGGTTTTATGAATATTATGTACATCTTCTAATTATTCTGTAATCCTTCAATTATGTCAGGCTTACGATTTTCAGAATATTCTAGATATTCTGTAATCTCCTAATTTTGTCAAGTATTATATTGTGTAACCTATAACTGACATAATTAGGAGATTCGGTAAATTGTGTTCTTCCTATATAAATATTGTAACTCTTTAGTGAAAATCAATGAATTGAAAATACAATTCTTCAAAACAAACATTCTGCACTTGTATATTCTATATTAAAGTCACTATTTGAAAATCCTTGGATACATTATTGTCAATTCTTTTTTTCATATTTATAATTCGTTTGAACATAATTTTGTCTAATCATTGGATGATGATCCAATCATCCAAAACCATAATCGATACTCAATACTCAATATGTATAGACATTATTAAATTTCCTATAGTGGAAATAAAAGTAAGATTTCAAAGATTAAATTAATTGATATGTCTTTACTAATATAACCTTAATAAAAGAATAAAGGAACTAACTAGTTACAAGGAAAGGGAGTTATGTGTACATAAAGTAAAAATTTGTGGATGTAATATCAAGAAATTACTTTATTCTTTTCTGATATTGGGTGATTGAATTCGTAAAGCATCAAACATCCAACAATTATATTATAAAAGTCAGTCATACCTATTTAGGAAGAAGAAACAAGAGGCAAAATCCAATTAATTGTTAATTATTCTTTTTGCAATTGGAAATATATATGGAGTTTAAGAACTCAACAGAAAGAGCCGTCTTCAGAGGTATGTATATATCCATTCTTGATTTCAAGTATAATGGTTAATAAGTTCATTTAATTTTTATCACGATTAACCATGCAGTGTTCCTTATCTAATAAATTTGTATCTTCTTCCAGTGTTAAGGAACGCTCCGCCTAGTCATTACTTGTTAAATATTCAGTCTTTCTCATCTCTTAACAATTTAAACAAGTTCATCTCAGACAATTTGGATGCTGGGGACTTCAAATGGTATTTTATTTAATGACATAATATCTACTTTGTTTAATTGTATATAAACTTTTGAAGAATTAAGCCGAATAGGGGACTTATTATTTGATTCAGCGAGAATACAAATTTAGATCTCTTTTTTAACATTTTGAATTTCATCTGCAATTACAGGAAATTGTGTCTCTATCCAAATGGGGACAAGGAGAATAAAGGTGAAGGTCATATATCTGTTTACTTAGAATTGGTAGAAATGAGTTCTCTCCCAATTGGGTGGGAAATCAACATGATTTTCAATTTTTTTTTGTATTTGATCAGCTTCAGGACAGGTATGTTACCATTCAAGGTAGCTTATTTCTCTACATATAATTCAGCAACATTTATCTTTTCTAGCTCTCGGTATATATATTATATTTTCTTTTTCTTTTTCTTTGTCTTTTTCTTTTGATGTAGATGGGAGAATAAGGCGTTTCCATTCAATGAAGACAGAATAGGGCTTTTCCAAATTCTTGGACCTAGAAACTGAAAGTATTGTGAAGCCAAAAACGGAGCCGTTTCACTTAAGTATATTCAAGCCAAAACGGGGTCGTTTTGTTTAAGACCATTACCAAATTTCAGCCGTCAGATCAAGACAGATCCAAGGGCTGAGAATTACTAATGCAGACATATATAAAGAAGAGCAACAATGATAAAATGAAGAGAATGCGTTTTTGTTACTCTGGGTATTAGGGTTTGCAAAAGAGGGAAAAACACTAGGGCTGGTTTGTTGTAGAATCTTTCTGGGTTAATCTGGGTTGATTAAGAGAAGGTTGTGTTTCCTTCTAGAGGCTGGTATTTGTCCTCTGTTTCTTGCAGATTATTGAGAGATTCTTGAGTGATTAGGCCTTGGTGGGTGTTAGTCTATTATTGGCATATTTGTAGTCTTGTCCTTCTTGTAATTTTTGATTATCTTCTTAGTGCTGTGGGCTTCCATATTTCGGAGCTCAACGTGGATGTAGTCTATCCAAGATTGGATAGACGAACCACGGTAAAATTGTGCCTTGTGTTGTGTGTGTGTGATTCTCTTGATCTTTAACCTTGTGTGTGCTGTTTGTGTTGCGAATTTGCTTATTAGGCTTAGGTTATAACAGAAACCTTTCATAATCCATCAAACGGATACCTTATCAAAGACACTTGTGTCTTCGGTGAGGAGGTTTTTGTTGTCAAAAATACTTTTAAGAGGGAGTTTTTATCAAAAATGGAAGATGTTGCTACTCATTATCATACCTGGATAGTTAAAAATTTTACGACCCTGACTGATAAAAAATACATTTCTGAATCATTCGGACCATACAAATGGTATATATATGCATGACTGATTTTGGCTTTGATTGAATATATATTTACTTCTCTTCACTAAATATTTGCCTACAGCTTACGCTGATTAATGTATTGCAGGTATGTTATTCTCTTCCCTAATGGACATAATGAGGGCAAGGGAAACAATATTTCAATTTATTCATCGTACGATTGGTCTTTTAATGCTAAATTATTTGTAAATTTCATTCTGCGTGTCAAAAATCAAAGGACTGGACCTCACATTGAAAAAAAAAGGTTAGCTCAATGGGAACCGTCAATATTTTACCTTTTTTATGGAAGGTTTTTCTCATGAAATTTGATCTTATGAACCTGTGCTTCTTCCTTGATTCCAGTTGAAGATCATATGTCTTATCCATCAGTCGAGGATTGGGGTTTTCCAGAATTTATGTTGTCAGATACATTGAAAGATCCGAAGCAGGGTTATTTGGTGGATGATAGTTGCATCATTGAAGCAGAAGTTCAATTGCTTGGTTCGGTTAATTTGAACAAGTCATAGCTCTCCTAAANACCTCTGGTTGCATTATCCACTACTGAAGCTGAGTATGTAGCAGTTTCAGATGCATTCAAGGAAGCAACATGGTTGCAAGGGATCCTTAAAGAAGCTGATCTGTTGAATGGCACAGCAACAGTCTACTCTGATAGTCAAAGTGCCATCCACTTGAGTAAGAACCCGGTGTATCACGAACGAACTAAACATGTGGATGTAAGGCATCACTATGTCAGAGACCTGATTGCAAAGGGAGAGATAAATCTGTTGAAGGTACCCACTGAAGACAATCCAGCGGACATGGGAACAAAAGTAGTGACCACAGCCAAGTTCAAGCCTTGCTTGAACCTGCTTCATATTAAGTAAATACTGCCCTTCAGAGCTGAGAAGAAATACGGGATAGCTCACTGCACTAAAAGGAATAAAGTTGGCTTCAAGGTAGAGACTGAAAGTATTGTGAAGCCAAAAACAGAGCCGTTTCACTTAAGTATATTCAAGCCAAAACGGGGTCGTTTTGTTTAAGACCATTACCAAATTTCAGCCTTCAGATCAAGACAGATCCAAGGGCTGAGAATTACTAATGCAGACATATATAAAGAAGAGCAACAGTGATAAAACGAAGAGAACGCGTTTTTGTTACTCTGGGTATTAGGGTTTGCAAAAGAGGGAAAAACATTAGGGCTGGTTTGTTGTAGAATCTTTCTGGGTTAATCTGGGTTGATTAAGAGAAGGTTGTGTTTCCTTCTAGAGGCTGGTATTTGTCCTCTGTTTCTTGCAGATTATTGAGAGATTCTTGAGTGATTAGGCCTTGGTGGGTGTTAGTCTGTTATTGGCATATTTGTAGTCTTGTCCTTCTTGTAATAGTTGAATATCTTCTTAGTGCTGTGGGCTTCCATATTTCGGAGCTCAACGTGGATGTAGTCTATCCAAGATTGGATAGACGAACCACGGTAAAATTGTGCCTTGTGTTGTGTGTGTGTGATTTCTTTTGATCTTTAACCTTGTGTGTGCTGTTTGTGTTGCGAATTTGCTTATTAGGCTTAGGTTATAACAGAAACCTTTCATAATCCATCAAACGGATACCTTATCAAAGACACTTGTGTCTTCGGTGAGGAGGTTTTTGTTGTCAAAAATACTTTTAAGAGGGAGTTTTTATCAAAAATGGAAGATGTTGCTACTCATTATCATACCTGGATAGTTAAAAATTTTACGACCCTGACTGATAAAAAATACATTTCTGAATCATTCGGACCATACAAATGGTATATATATGCATGACTGATTTTGGCTTTGATTGAATATATATTTACTTCTCTTCACTAAATATTTGCCTACAGCTTACGCTGATTAATGTATTGCAGGTATGTTATTCTCTTCCCTAATGGACATAATGAGGGCAAGGGAAACAATATTTCAATTTATTCATCGTACGATTGGTCTTTTAATGCTAAATTATTTGTAAATTTCATTCTGCGTGTCAAAAATCAAAGGACTGGACCTCACATTGAAAAAAAAAGGTTAGCTCAATGGGAACCGTCAATATTTTACCTTTTTTATGGAAGGTTTTTCTCATGAAATTTGATCTTATGAACCTGTGCTTCTTCCTTGATTCCAGTTGAAGATCATATGTCTTATCCAGCAGTCGAGGATTGGGGTTTTCCAGAATTTATGTTGTCAGATACATTGAAAGATCCGAAGCAGGGTTATTTGGTGGATGATAGTTGCATCATTGAAGCAGAAGTTCAATTGCTTGGTTCGGTTAATTTGAACAAGTCATAGCTCTCCTAAACGTATTAATGCTTCTCCAGAAATAATAGGTTCAGGTTGTGATAAAATAAATGATACTTAATGTCTGTCTATAATTCTGCATCTTGTAATGTTGTTGGGTATGAAACTAAGGGTTCTGATATATAAGATTTGTGGTGCTAGTTTGTTTTTATTCGCTAGAGCTGTTGTTCTTAATTTGTACTATCTTGTCTCACATTGGAGCTTTTAAGTTATTTGACCATGCTTACTATTAAAACTGTACCAAAAGTCAGTGAAATGAGCAATCAAACAGATTTTAGAATTTTTCAGCTCTATGAAGACTGAGGCTCGTAACAGAGCTTGACAAAATGAATCTCTAAATTTATCTTTGGTATTTACATATGGGCTGAGGTAGTAATTTTATTTGCTTCTATTAACCAACTGAAAGAAACAAGCTTTAAAATATCAAAATCTACTCAAAACTCTGCACTCTTTTTAAGCGTTTGGTTTGTAAAATACACTAAGAATGAGAAAGGAAAAGGACAGTAAAATGTTCATATTTATAAGAGAAGTTTGTATGTATGATATTATTTTATTTAATTATAATATAACTTAAATATTATTATTTTAGATAAGGAGAGAAAGCAAATCTTTAATGATTGTGCATATCTGTATAAATTTCGATTAAAGTAGTAGTTTTATTTTCATAGTACAAGCGGCCATATATATCTGCTTTGAAAATACAATCTTTACCCTTATGAAAAATATTAATTTGAACGGGAGAGGCTTGTCTGAAAGGAAATAATTCACTAACAAAATATTCTCTACTTGAATAAATCTATGAGGAGGAAAACCTTGAGCAAATATGTCTGAAACAACAATCAAAATCACAAAAGACAAGCAATTTTACGTGGAAAAATCTCTTTGATGAGAAAAGATTAAAAAACCACGGGATCAAATGATCCACTTAAATCCACTATGATAAAAAAAAGTGTTTACAATAGCCACAAATCACCAATAATATTCCACACAAAATTCAGAGCTTTATCACAACTCTAACAAAGTGAAATACACAAAAGAGTTACGAAAAGATGGAGAAAAATCACCAGCAAAGCACCTAAAATGCGGGTTGTATAACTCCAAACTCAGCAGTTAAAATCGAAAACCAACTATCTAGATTGAAGAGTCAAATGTTCTTTGCATTTTGACTAGAAATTAGGTTGATCAGACTAGAGATGACCCTCCGATCGTCAGGTTGAAGAAGGACTGACGGACTAAAAATTCTGCAACTCAACTCTTTGATTTGGCTGTCTTTCAAAAGGCAAAACTCCACAAAGAAGATGGCTATCACAAAAATGACCGTTGGATGTGAAGATCTAGCCGTCAACAACAACTCTTTGAAATTTGAGCAAAAACAAAGCAAGATTCACCATTGGATCGTCGCCAAAATAACCTGGTGTGGCTGTCTCTTTCTCACTTCTGCAGATTTTGTATCAATGAACAATACCCTATTTTTCACACTATTCACCCACTCAAACAAAAAAAATGAATAAAGTTGTTGCAATTCTTTGTTCATTTTTTCTTTCTTTCTTTTGTTTTTGGGCTTTAGTTTGGGCCATCCTCCACATGAGGGAAACCCAAGCCCAACAAATCTCCCCCTTTCTCGACTATGTCGGGAAATGGACCATACAACAATAGCTCGACAAACTTCAACCTTCTCCCTTGCTAAAGCCTTTGTCACATATCCAAGCCATTGTCATTTGTATGGATCTTCTCAAGCTCAAATAAACCATCATGAAGAGTATCTCTTATCCAATGATACCTTACATCAATATGTTTAGATCTCGAATGGAATGTAGAATTCTTCACAAGATGAATAGCACTTTGGTTGTCACAAAACAAAATATATCGTTGTTGTTTAAAATCAAGCTCTCTCATGAACTTCTTCATCCATAGCAACTCCTTACAAGCTTCTATTATAGCAATAAATTTTGCTTCTATTGTAGAAAGTGCAACACACTTTTGCTATCTCAACTACCAAGAAACAGCTCTACCAGCAAAAGTAATTAGATAACAAGAAGTAGACTTACGAGAATCCATGTCTTCGACCATGTCAGCATCGTGGAACCAACCAAAACTGGTTTATCACTTCCAAACAAAGTTTTAACTTGGAAGTGCCTCATAGATACCTCATAATCCATTCCACTGCATCCCAATGCTCTTTCCCTGGATTTGACGGAAATCTGCTAACAGCCCCAACTGCATAAGCTATATCTAGTCTCGTACACACCATTGCATACTTCAAGCTTCCGATAGCTTAAGCATAAGGGAATCTTTCCATTTCCTTCTTCCAAATATCTATAGATGGACTTTGCTTTGCACTTAGCTTGAAATGAGTAGCTAGAGGAGAACCTACCACTTTGGCCTTACCCATGTTGAACCTTTCAAACACTTTTTCAATATACTGCTTGTGACATATACAATTTCTTCTCTTTTCTGTCTCGACAAATTTGAATGCCAAGAATTTGCTTTATTCAAAGGTGTGAGATTAAGAACATGTACAATTGTATTCAAAGCTTCACTCCAAAAGGATCCTGGCAACTGCACCTATGAAAGCAAGCATTTCACTCTCTCAACTAGTGTTTTGTTCATCCTTTCAACTAACCCATTCAACTGTGGAGTCTTGGGTGGTGTCTTTTGATGTCGAATGCCCTGTTGTCTTCAATTTCTTCCCAGTATATCTCTCAACCAAAGCCTGAAATTGTTTAAACACATCCAACACTTGATCTTTTATTTTCAATGTATAAACCTATGACTTTCTTGACTGATCATCTATGAAGGTCACAAAGTAAGAAGTGCTACCAAGTGCTTTCGTCTTCATAGGTCCACAAACATCGGAATGCACCAAATCAAGAATATCTTGTTTTCTTGAAGGAGGGGAACTCTTGAAGGAAACTCTATTCTATTTTCCTCCCAAGCAATGAGTACATCTTTTCCAATTTGCACTTTTCATTTTAGAGAGAAGATTCTTCTTAGCCAATATTGCAAAGCCTTTTTCATCAATGTGGGCAAGTCTCTTATGTCACAAGCCTATTGTAAAGCCATCCTCCATTGTATTAATTATGCCTTTGGAAAGTCTTGCTTGTAATATGTATAAAGTAGAAAGCTTCTTGCCTTAAGCCACAACCATGGCACCGCTAGTGAGCTTTCACTAACCATCACCAAAAGTGTTGCAATAGCCCTCATCATCAAGTCTGCTCGTAGAAATCAGATTTAGACAAATGTCAAGAATTCGCTTCACATCTCTGAGTAGTAGACTACTTTCATTATCCATTTCAAAACACACATCTCCAATACCAATGACCTTTGCCAGACCATTATTGCCCATCTTTATTGTCCCAAAGTCGACTGCAGCATAGGAAGTAAAAAGATCTTTTCTAGATATAGCGTGAATAGAAGCACCACTATCAATTACCCAACCAGTCTCTTGGCTTGCAACATTTACAACATCATCATCATAGAAAATGTAGAAATCTTTAGAAGTAATAGTAGCAACTTGATCATTATGCTTGCCATCATTATTTTCTTCTGCTCGCTATTTTCAGGTTTGTTCTCCCTTTTTCATTTGTAGCAATATTTCTTGATATGTCCAGTTTCAAAATACAAGAATCATCATTCAAGATTCTTGTACTTTGACCTTGATTTACACCTACTTTTACCTCTACCATTTTTCCCTTGACCTTTACTCTTTCTTCTCCCCCTATTTTCAATGACTAGGACCTCAGAATGTGATGATGAAGAACCTTGAGTTTTCCTTCTGACCTCCTCATTTAAAACACCACTCTTTACATATTCCATGGTCACAATACCATTAGGAGTAGAATTCGTCAAGGATACACGAAAATTTTCCCAAGAGTCATGCAAAGTATTACGTAACCAAAGTCCCTTAATATCCTCATCAAACTTTACACCCATACTAGACAATTGATCAAAGCAGCCTTGGAATTTATTCAAGTGATCCAAAATAGAACTCCCTTCCTTGTATCTCAAATTCATAGCTTGTTTAAGCAAGAACAATTTGTTATTTCCTGTTTTTAGAGCATACAAGGTCTCAAGTTCATACCACAAAGTCCTAGCATGAGTATCATTAGCAATATGATTCACAACATTAGTTTCTACCCATTGCCTAATATATAGGGGTGAGCGGTTCCGGGTACCCTATATTTTTTGGAGGAATTAGAACCACATAGTGCAGGTTCCCAAAAAAAAGGAATCGAAACCAGAGCCTGTTGGCTTTGGTTCCTTACCCGGGTACCCTATAAAAAATCAATTACCCCTCTATTAGTTCAAAAAATGACAAAAATATCTTAAAAGTTTACAAATTAATACACCTCTAACAAATTAAGAAAACCTACATTTAGTAGTTTTCAACTTTTGATTATCATTCATTTGTGTCCAATGTGACTCATAAATCCTCTAATCTTCAGGCAACACTTGAATTCAACCTATTCATCACAATTCACATAAAATTTCTCAATCAAAACCAAAACACAGACAGGTTCCAAGTCGGGTACCTGCTTCAGGTTTTTTTCCTAGGTTACGATTTCGGTTCCAGTTCCGGTTCCGAAACCTGTAGGAATGGGAACCGAAACCACACAGTGTCAACTCTAGTAAAATGGAACCGGAACCTACTCGCATCGTGTCAGTTTCAGGTAGGTTCCAATTCTAGTTCTGCCCGCTACCCATGCTCACCCCTACTAATTAGCCAGACACTTGTTCGTGCTCAAACTCCTATTCTTCGTCACTTTTAGAATCATGCTTTTTCGAAGCAAAAGTGTAGCCTTTTCACAAATAGAAGATCTTTCATTTTCCCTTTCCACCTATGATAATTTTTTCCATTCAAACAAACAATTTTACTCAAATTTGCCTCCATCATTCAAACAATCTACAACCTCGCTCTGATACCACTTTGAAAGGAAATAATGCACTAACAAAATATTTCCTAATCTATGAGGGCAAACCTTGAGCAAATATCCTGAAACAATATCGAATTCACAAGAGACACAAGCAATTTTACGTGAAAAAACCTCTTCGATGTGAAGAGATTGAAAAACCACGGGATCGAATGATCCACTAAATCTTTAAAAAAAAAAAAAAAAAAAAAAAAAAAAAAAAAGTGTTTACAACAGCCACAAATCACCAATAATATTCCACACAAAATTTAGAGCTTTATCACAACTCTAACAAAGTGAAATATACAAAAGAGTTACGAAAAGATGGAGAAAAATCACCAGCAAAGCACCCGAAATGCAGGTGACAGGCTATTTGCAAGTGTACGAAATCGTGCAAGTAGTAAAACTCGAGTAAACGAGTGTCGAATCCTAAGGGAACTACCTACCAAGTACCAGACTATTATATTCTATTGCTATTTGATTAAACTGAAATTTAAGAATGAATTTAATGAAAAAGTAAACAAACTAAAAACTAAATAAATGCAGAATTTTATAAACACTATGATATAAAGATCAGTATGACTAAACCTAGGGCATAGATTTCACACCAATTTAATCATATGCATTGACAATTATTACTAACCTAATTAAGCTTATTCTAAAGGCCAAACTCCCTAATATTCCACTAACTTTCTCTCGAACAATTAGCGAATTAACCCTTAAGCAACAACCCAAAATATCTCTAAGTTGAATTTAGAAGCTAAGAGATCATTAAGTTCTATGGAATTTACCAGAGCCTCACAGATCGCGGTAACCTATCTCTAGCGTTTGCTCAATCTATGGTTTTATTACCTTAGACAAATTAGGTTTCATCTCTCGATCTCAACCTAACCCATGATATCATTCAACTCTCGGATCCTTAAGAATTGAAAGCATTACACACAATAATAAAACGTAGAATTAATGCTCAATAAGAATTAACAACAATAAAGTCAACACATATTCATAAATTGGGCTACATCTTTAGCCCTAGAAAGAGAATTAGTTCATAAATACAGTAATGAAAACCACCATTGTATTGAATAACATGCGTTCAAGAACGGAAAATAGAAACACTTCTCTAATTTGTGAACGAGAACCGCAAGAATTCCGATCTCCAAAATAGTAGCCGTCCTTTCTCCCCCTTCAAATCTCCTTTTAACTTCTTAAAGACTCTGTTTTCTATCCCTAGGGTTCTGGTCGTGCTTAGGAAAAAGGTTAGAAAACTTAACCCATTCAGATTCAGATTAGGGTAATGAATTAACACAAACCCGTGACCCATCGCCGCGGCGGTAAGAATGGTCGCCGCGGTGATCGTTCCTTCTGTCCAACGCATCCATAAACTTCAGAATTAGATAAAGTCATCAACACAAACATTGTAGATCTCTGAATAAGCTTTCCAACGCCACCAGAATCATCAAATTATGACTTCTACAGCTCAAGTTATGATAGAAACATCGAGGCATACTCATAATGAAGAATTTCCAGATTTTTCGTAACATCTTCGACGTACCACAACTCCCTCATTTCGACCCTGATTCTTGTGCCGTTTGTTCCTATGCGTCGTGAATCCTATCGACATCATTCTTTTCCCTTCACAACCTGTTTGAGCCTGAAACCACTCAACATGCACCCGTGATCCCATAAATGGTATTTATGAAAGAAATAATCCAAATTCCACACTTTAAACACATTTTTCCATAAATAAACCAATTAAATCCCTAACAAAATATAAACATTCAAGCTCTTATCAGCAGGCTGTATAACTCCAAACTCAATTGTTAAAATTGAAAACCAACTGTCCAGATTGAAAAGCCAAATGTCCTCTGCATTCTGACCAAAAATCAGGTTGATCAGACTAGAGATGACCTTCCGATCATCAGGTTGAAGAAAGAGCGACGGACTGAAAATTATGCAACTCAACTCTTTGATTTGGCTGTCTTTCAAGAGGCAAAACTCCACAAAGAAGATAGCTATCACAAAAATGACCGTTGGATGTGAAGATCTTCCCATCAACAACAACTCTCTAAAACTTGAGCAAAAATGGAGCAAGATTCACCGTTGGAGCGTCGCTAGAATAACCTAGTGTGGCTACCACTTTCTCACTTCTGCAGATTTTGTATCAATGAATAGTAAACTATTTTTTACACTATTCACCCACTCAAAAAAACGAATAAAGCTGTTGCAATTTTTTTTTTTATTCTTTTATTTTTGGGCTTTAGTTTGGGCCATCCTCCACATGAGGAAACTCAAGCCCAACATTATCTACTCCCAACTATTATGAAAAATAGAGGAAAGAAAACTAGGTTCAAAGCCGATGAGCTCCTGTCGGACCGGTCATCACAGTCACAAAATTAAACCTAAATACCATAGTTAGCGGTAAGCAGGGTCGAATCCACAGGGAGCAAGACTAACAACCTAATGTATTTTGAGTAGCGGAAATGAAATTGGTAATTTGATTAATGAAACTAAACAAACTAAATGCAAATAATAAAAGAGTGAAATTAAAACTAATAAAGATTTTATAATGAAAATGTTGCCGTTACGGTTTTGGTTCGACATGAGACCAACTCACACAATTCTCCTCCACCCTCTACGATCCCCTAAACCTATAAGGCAGGGTAAATCAACAAAATGGCTTTCCGACACTCTAGGTATAATCTATCTTGTCTCACCTGATCACTCAAGTTCGATTGGTTAAAGACTATCATTGAATGCCGATAAATGCTACAAGGCAATACCAGTAGTTGGTACGCGATTAACAAATACAATTTGTGAACACGTATATTCCAATCAACCAACTTCACAATAAACGCAACAATAGTAGAAATTAAATTAAATCCGAACACAACTCAATTACAATCAATGCGAAGTAATGAAAAGCAATATTCACCATTTAATTATTTCAAACCAACGTTTATCATTCAGCGATTTCTATGAAAACATCAAATCACAATGGACAACAATACTCATCACAGATTATGCTCAAACCATATTGAAGTATCGAAATCAACATGAAACGAAAATAAATATAATCCGAAGGACAATACTACCAAATGTCCTATAATCGGGCTCATCCAACTAGTCGAGAGCTGATGAGCACAACCATGGAGTCAATCTTGATCTCGCCTATGCCGTAACAGACAACCGGGAACTTAGCCGCTCATGGTGGTGATGACGGAGGCTGAAACGGTGGAAACGAAGCTGATCATGGCAGAGAGGAGGTAACCGACAGCAATTTGATGCGAAGAAGGGGCAAAAATGACCAACGGACAGCTCGAAATATGAACAGTCGCACTCGTAGGAAAATGTTAATTTTCCAGCGAGTCTTCTAGAAAATGGTGGTGGAAATGGGATTCGTAGGTACCGATGGAAAGCTCTGATGATGGGGAGTTCATATCAAGTGCTAAGGAGGTGAAAGGTCACTGGAAATGAGCAAGATCTCGGCTGGAAGATGAAGAGGCGTGGCGGCGATTTGGCAGATTCCGACAATTTTCGCGGCAGCTGAAGCTTGGAATGGGTAGATCTGGCCATAGGGAAGGAAGATATACCTCTAGAGAGCTGAAATGTCACCGAAAACTGGAGAAATAACGACTGGAAGATGAAGAGTCATGGTGGAGGAATGCGAAACGTCATGCTAGTGGTGCGTGATTTGCGGTGGTGATGGCGGCTGATGAAGATCGGTGCACGAGGAAGATGGATCATCGTCGGAGGCTGCCGAAAAAGAAAGACGAAGTGTCGCTGGAAAAGATGGATGAACAGCGCCCCATGTACGCGACCTTTCGTTTTCATTTTATAGATAAACTATAAAATATCACTTTGGTCCCTCCATGATTGAAAAGTCATAAAATCAACCCTTGTAAATATGACTGTTTACCCCCTAAACAACATAAATGAGACAAAATCACCCATAATCCATAAACCACAACCTAATATCAACTCATATCCTTTCCAAAATCATTCCAAACATGTTAAATTTATAAGAAAAATATTAGGAAGCGATTTTCATGAATAAATTCATAAATTCTTTAATTGTCTCAATATAATTCAATTTAATCACACTTGAGGTATTTTTATCACCAAAATAGAGTCACTTTCATGACTCTAATAGCTCCACTTATGAGAAATTTAATAATAATTAATAGCTGGCTCATTCAAAATATAACTCTAAAAACTCTTGGTAGTTCTCTACTCTCTTATTTTCTGCAACTGGAAATATGGAGTTCAAGAACTAAACTAAAGGAACCATTTGAAGTAGAGGTGTGCAGAACTTTTGGGTAAAATCAGAAACGGCAGGTAGCCAGGGTTCCGGTTGACCTATCGGTTCTCATATATGTGGAATTGGTACTATGCAGTTTTGCTATCAATTCCACCAGTTCAAGTTACTAGAACCAAGATCCAGGTACTCAGGTTGGTACTGGTTTAGGAACTGGGACTTAATTTTAAGGGTTTATAAATTTTTTGGACCTACAAGTATAAGAAAACTGAGCGGGATTTGTAAATGGATGTTGTCTATGGGTGTATAATAAAGAAAAAGAAAGTAGTTTGAGAGCTTCCATAGGTTAAAGAGTTTAAAATGGTGAAGTAAAAAAAGGAGGAGCTAGTGGAGAATCGTCAGATCTGCAGCCTAGCGACGTCGCATGGCAGTATTATGGCTAATTCTGTGTGGTTAGGTGCAACCATGTCGCAAATATGACCAATTGCAACATCATTAGTGGTGACTACGTTGTCGATCCAAGAATCATGGCTGGCCAAGTCAATTTGGTTACCCGAATCACGATCTGACGTGGCTTATATCGTTTATGTTAGGAAGCGATCCATTTACGCAACGGAAAACAAAAATATTAATAACAAGGATCGTTCCATAGAACCAAGATCATGGTATAATTTTACAGTTTAATAAAAATAAGAATCTGCAGAAATATAGAGTTTAAGAAACCATACACACGTTTGGAGGCTCTTCCAACTTTGTCTCTGAACATGTTTTTGCTACCGACCCAAGTGTAGGATCGAACCGACGTAGTCCACATGAAAACAATCGCAAGGAACTAAAGAGGGATTTGCTAGATCCTCTTTAGCCTTAAGAATCAAGAAGAAATGAAAAGTGTTTGATTTTTCAATCAAAAACAAATCTAGTGTGGGTGAGAGCAAAAGGGGTTGTTTTCTCTTTTTCAATCAAAGTGAATGAATGAATAAAAATCTCTCTCTATTTTAAATTAGCACTTTTCTTTCATAGTGTTATTTTAATTGCCCTATTCCCATATGGAATGGGCTTGGGCTTCAACCCAAACACCCCTTGTTTTCAAACACTCCCAATTAAATATTTATTTTAATTCATTGTTATCTCAATTAAAATCAATTAATATATATTTAATAGATATATTAACATTTAACAATAATGATAATTTATTTAAATATATGCTAACACATATTTAAACATAATTTCACTTATTTAATTTTTCTAACAAATTAAATAAAAGGCTACAACCTCAGCAAATTTAATTGCACTGTAAAATTACTAAAATACCCTTTCACCTAAAAGACGAAAACGCCCTTCTTACTTCTTGAGTCTTAAATTATCTTCTATGAGTGTGACCCGTAGGCCCCTCATCATACTGGTAATATATAGTATCGCAGTTAACACCAATTAATCGTCTCACTAATACACAGATCAAGATTGGCCCCTAGCAAGGCATCATGGCCACCCGATAAATTCGGATTCAGCAAATTAGCCACCTATCAATGATATGGTTACCGTACAATTTGATCATTTCATCATACGTTATCTTGACGAGACGAAGGCATAGAAATAGTGTCAACCTTCAGTTATTCTCGATATGATGTATTCAGTTACTAGACCAATGACCTGTATTATAATCTAGATAGAGCAACAACTCAATCCCACTGTGACCACAGTTTTAGTGTCATTGCCATATACTAAATTGTGTCGTGAGATAACTTCTCCCGTACCCGGGAGTGATGAATCCTCTGTCTATCCACCATAGTCTTGATACACTCCTTGATGCAGCCAATCACCATCGTATTGATAGCTCTGAAAAGAATTGTGTTAGGCTAGTGTCAAACTACACCAATCGGTGCACAAGGTGCTCCAATGATCTCAAGTCTAAGGATCACATGCACCACCATTCGTTAGAGGATTTGTTCCATAGACACTGGGGTTATCGTCCATATGGAATCCTTTAGTGGTTCAGTCCAGTGAACTTGCCTACAGCAAGCACCCATGTGTTGCACCAGGTTGTCACCAAACAACCTTGACAAGTGAGATCAGTCACTACCTTTCGACAGGGTCGTTCAACACTATGATAGCCTTACCGTATTATCTGTGCCCTTACTTTAGAATAATACTGGGGCTACGGACGTTTCTAGAATGGCCACCATATGTGCTCATAGGATTCTCACTATCAAGATTTGAAACACTTGATACCCTCATCACGGTTCTACCATTCTAAGGACATATATCAATACATATTACATTAATAATGATTTACGCGATATAGAATAAAATGCCTTTTATTATTGATTAATGAACATTATTACAAAGAGTCATTCATACAATAATTGATTGGCTCTAGGGCATCTACTCTAATAGTTTAGTCTCACAACCCATGCATAAGGGAGAGAAAATAGTTTGTAGAATGTTGCTAGTCTGGATGCATTTAGTTTATGTAATTTTTTATTAGTTGTTTGTTTAAGGAGGAAACAAGAGAGAAAGTGGAAGAAGAAGTTTCAATTTCGATGAGAAGAAGATTGTGAAAGTGAAAGGGGAAGAACCAAAGAAGAGGGTGTTAATGAGAATTTTGAGGGTTTAAGAACTGTACAGGCAACACTTAACATGGTACATTTGGAATTATTTTACGGGTAAGGTAACACTTAACAAGGTACATTTGTAATTTTTGGAAATAGTATAAGGTATATTTGTAATTTTATATGAACTGTAGGGGTATATTAGTAATTTTATGAATAGTGTCAAGTATATTTGGTTCCAGGATTTAGGAACCGTACAGTACCAGTTCCAGTTCCTAAATCCTAGGAACTGGGACTATGCAAGTCCGATTCTAGTTCTGGTTCCCAAGATTTGGGCTGGATACCTAGACACAAACACCTCAATTTTAAGAGGTATGTATTTCTAGAGACGGAAATGGGTTGAGCTGAGACCAGGTAGTCCTTGGCCAAGGCCTAAACCTGATCCCATGATCCTAGCCCGAGCCCGGGCCCATTATGGGGATGTCAGGTAATGCCCAGACCCAGTCCAACGAGCTTTTTGTGACACCCTGTCTCGGCCTATGTTAATTTCTATAATTTATTTTCTCATGGGCAATCTTTAATATATTTTCTTTGTCATTCATATTAACTTAGTTAATAGTATCTCTTGCTTTAATAACCCTATTTTGTGTGTGTATAGATTAATATGGTGGACAAGGAATCGTGGGTTTGACTAAAATTGCAATTGATTGTTATCATAAATTCATTTCAAAATCATAATCAAATAAAATAAAATTTTAATTTTTTTTTTAATGATAAAAACTCGGGCAGGGCAAGGTCAGGCCTGGCGATGGCTGTCTCAAGCTCGGCTTGGCCCATACCCATGGCCAGGCCGTAAAACTATGCCCAAGCCCATGCCTATCCCCGTAAACAATGCGTACGAGCTAGGCCAAGCTGGATACCCAGAAACAATTACCATCTCTATGTATTTCACACTAAAATTATTAGTTTTTATATAAATGAACAAATTGAAAATTGATAAACCTTACCAGAACAGTAAGTTTTGTTTAATTTTTATCATGACTAAATATGGGGGCATTTTATTAAAAGACCATATGGAGTTCAAATTTAATTAAAAGGCCATCTAGTTTGAAAGTGTCAAGTAAATAGCCTTGTTTTTTATTAAGGTTAATTAAACATGATTAGGGATTAATTAGGACTAATGTTAAAAATTATAATATGTCCCCAGAGAACCAAAATTCTTGCAAACAAACCTAAACACCTTCTTCTTCCTCCTTCCGCCATATTAACAGATCCCTCCCCTGGTTGTAAGCTTCATCTACATCTTCTTCTTCTTGAACATCTTCTTCTTCTTCCTCCGTCTTATACATCTTCTTATTCCCACCATTAACACTATCTTCTTCCTCTACCATTAACATCTTCTCCTACACAGATCCTCCTCCTCCTCCTCCTCCTGACATTTCATCTAGGTATGTGTATCTCCCCTTTCCATTTTATATTTCGATTTTGGGTTATGATTTTGATTTAGTTGTTTAGGTTGTTGGGTTCTGTTTGATGTAATGGAAGTTGAAAGGAGTGAAATTTGTTGAATATTTTCTTGCATTGTGGGTAGTTGGGGGTGGTAGCACTGATTGTAGGTGGACATGGATGAAATTGTGTTCTGGATATGATGGATCACTTAAGCGATCTGATATGTCTGGTATAGTGCAGCGGTTTGTAGATCGCTTAACCGATCAGGTATGTGGCAGAAGATCACTTAAGCAATCTGCTAAAAGTCTGGTTTATAGCAGCAGATCGCTTAAACGATCAGGTAAATGGCATAAGATCACTTAAGCGATCAGGTAAATGGCTCAAGCAATTGTGTAATTGCTTTTTAAAATCTTTCAACCCTTAATAAATTAGTTAATAATATTTTTTTTTCTTGCATTATAGGTACTTGGCTATTATTAGACATGGGACAACTGATTTTGGGTGTTGAATATTTTGGTGAGCGGGTGGAGGAAGAAAGTTCCTGGAAGTGGATTGGGAAGAGCAAAGAAGTTATACCAATTTTTGTGAGCACAGAGGTTAGTTTTGATCAGTTGATTTATGAAATAATTAAAAAAGGTGATTTGAGTTGCTCACGTAGCGATATAGTTGTAAAGTATGTTTTAAGCAGAGTTCTTGAACATTATAAGGTACCTCCTGGTATATTAAAGTCAGATGAAAGTGTGAAGTTATATATGATTGATGTGGCCGTTAATGGTTCGAGGCCGATTTTAAGGGTTTCTTTTGTAGATAAACTGTTGGAAGTTGGTTTAAAGGAAAGGGATAACGAGGAAGTTGGTGGAGATTTGCCTAGTTTTAATTTGAACTACGAGGGCATTGATTTGTTAGTTGAAAAAACAAGAGTAGGCAGTGATTTGGGTGGTGAGGAGGACACTGTAGAAGAGGTTAGTCATGTGCGACAAAATGAAAATGTTGAGGAGGAGGGCCCTGTACATGTTCCGCCAGATGTAGAGATTCCTTTAAATACAAATTATGCAGAAGGTATAGTTTATCAAGAAGAGAACACTATGGTCGTTTATGCAGGTTCAGAGGGGGCAATTGCAGGTAGTAGTGAATCAGCTCATGTTTTATGGATGGATCAGAGTTACGCATAGGGTATTTATTTGACAACAAAGAGGAAGTGGTGAGGAAGCTAAAACTTGTTGTTGTGAGAAGTAATTTTGAGTTCATTACCAAAAAGTCAAATTTATCGATTGTGACAGTTGCATGTCGTGACCGAAAGTGCAAGTGGTGGATTTATTATAGAAGGTTGGCGGAGTCCTAAAAATTTATTCATAGCACATATACCTGTGAGTACACATGTGGTTTGGGACATATTTCAGGTGAGCATTGATAAGGCTTCGCTGATGTTATTGGCCAATTTTTCAAAAGTTAGTTCGTTGAAGGGAAAGGTCCATCTCCTAAAGACGTGTAGAGACTTGTGTGCACAGAATTGGGATATGTTGTTAGTTACTGGAAATGTTGGAAAGGGAGACAACATGCACAAGATTTTGTGAGGGGCATGCCGAAGGACGGGTACGTAGTATTAGAAGCGTACCATTATATGCTTGAGTTGACAAACCAAGGTAGCAAGACGGCTTTGAAGTGGGACAGGAATATGCTGTTTAAATATATTTTTGTTGCTTATGGTTCTGCTATAAGGGGTTTTGTAAACATGAGAAAGGTGTTGGCTGTTGATGTTTGCTTTTTGACAGGAAAGTATGGAAGTACATTGTTGGTGGCCACTACACAGGACAGCGAGAATCACACATATCATGTTGCATGATGTGTGGTTGACTCTGAGAATGACAAGTCATGGACTTGGTTTTTTTAGCAATTACATACGATAGTGCCTGACAGTGACGAGTTATACATAATATCTGATAGGCACAACTCTATAAATAAGGGGACTGCCACTATTTACCCTCAAGCACATCACGGATTCTGTATGAGGCACCTTAGTGAGAACATAAAACAAAATTTTAAGTGTGCTGGCCTCCTTCAGACATACTACATGGCAGCAAAAGCTGATTGGGTTGATGAGTTCGAGGAGCACTTCCAGCAAATCCAAATCAAGAATGATAGAGTTGCTAAGTATCTTGAGCATGATATTAGTTTCGAGCAATGGAGTAGAGCTTACTTTCCTGGAAGAAGGTTTGATGTCATGACCATGAACATAGCCGAGTCCATAAATTCAAAGTTGTTAATAGAAAGAGAGTTTCCAATAGTTGCACTTTTTGATGCAATCCAGAGGACATTGTCATGGTGGTTCCATGAGCGTTGTACAGAGTCAAATAATTTTACTACAACCCTTGTTCCGTCAGCTGAAAAATTATTGCGAAAACGTATAGAATGGTCAAATGCATTGTTTTCCTATCCTCTCAATGCTCAAGAGTTCACCGTGCGCGGCCATGGTCCGAATGCCCTAATTAACCTTGTTAGTAAAACTTGCAGCTGTAAAGTGCTTGACATTCAACATTTACCTTGCCCTCATGCACTAGCAACACTGAAACACCAACAGAAGCCAGATTTTGGTTCAAGAATTTACATGGAACTTTTCTCCCCTCTCTATATGGAAAATCACTACATGTTGGCTTATTCATAAACAATATATCCAGTTCCTCCAGAAGAGTAATGGATAGTGCCGGCAGAGTTGGCTGACATTATCATCCATCCGCCATTCAAGAAGACAGAAAAGGGGAGAAAAAGAGTTAAGCGTATTCCATCAGCCTCTAAGGTTCCCCGAAAGATGAATAAGTGCTCAATTTGCAAGCAACTTGGCCACAAGAGAAGCAATTGCCTAAACAAATCACATGCAGATCCAGAAAATTAGGTACTTGGCTTTTACGTCTATATTAAACATATATCTATAAACTTGGAAAAGAAATATTGAAGTAAATTACCTTTAATCCTTAATCGCTTAAGCTATAGCACGTGTCGCTTAAGCGATCCCATCTATTTTGTTAGGATTCATGCATTTTGGACATGGAAATGGAGAGACAATGATGATCAAGACGATGGACATAAGGTAGAAAACAAACAATTAATTCATTAACTTATTAATGTAAGAAAATGATAGAAAATTACCAACTCCTTTTGCCATTAAAAGCTTGATATTGAAACTTGGAGTCTAGATTCTTCAAAAGAGAATGAAGAAACTAAAAATGAAGTCCACCCAAGCCAAAGATGAGAGAGCCGAGAGAGTGAGAGAGAAAATGAGAGAGTGATTTTGTTTTCAATTCTTTCAAATTGCATTAAAATGGTATAATACTTAATTTATATACTATGGGCACAAAGTGTAATTTTAAATTGTTTGAGGATTTTAAATTGTTTTGGGAAGGCCTCAAACAATTTAAAATTAACTTGAGAATAAACATTTATGTCAAGTCCTTGGTTTTATGGTTAATTCATAATTAGACCAAATTTTAATTCCATTAAATATTCTAACCCTTTAGAATAAAACCAATGCACTTTTGCCCCCATCATTAAATCCAATTCAATAATAATATTTAATAAATCCTTATTACCCTTGGTTAGTGCTAGTTATCAATGGATAATCATTTCTCACCAATACATTAATTCGGATGCAACCGTTTATGTCCAAACATCATTAATCTGATTAATGATATATATTACTCTCTCTCGTTAAGCTTGGTTTTATGTGTGACCATTTTGGTTCACTATGATCTAGCCATGGGCCCAATATCAAATTTTGATATGTTTCATTATAACTCTTTATAATCGAAACTCCCACTGATTATGGTAGATGTCTAGCAATGTTCCATAACCCCTAAACTATAATGAAATGTAAACTCCAATGAACATATTCTGATTGTACGTACCGTGCAGTCAAATCCCTCTGTTATCAAATCCCGCTTAAGAATAGTTCATGGTATGTCAAAACTTTTAACTTAATCTTTAATCGAATTGTCAATTGATACAATGGAACTTGTCAACATGAAACTACTTTTCTTCTAACATTCATTATACTCTAGCTAGAGATTTCCCTTTTCCAATGTTTATTAACATTCGTCTGGGAACTCGAGATTGGACTATTTTGAGTTAACGGATCCCATCTTGACCATCAGTTGTCCTCACACATGAATAACAGATGACCAAACTGGCTTCTTACACAAGACATGACTAGTCTCGTGCTTATACACCATATGAACCATATGCATCTTATGTTGAATCCAACCATGATGTCTCAGGTCTACGGATCAGTGGTACACTGTCACAATCCTACGATGCATTATTGACCACATCCATGTGACTCATCGTAATCGGTCATATTTGATAAATAGTTCACTAACCGTTTATCCATGCTAATGCCTTAGTGACATACCTTTTATAATCACCCACACTAATACCATCACATGATATTCAATGGAGACATTCAACACGCCTACTATGCAATGCTATTGCCCAATTAACATTACTTGCGTAGGGAATTCTTTGATGATTTGATCTTCTGAAGATCTGTGTCATCTAGACATTTCACATGCAACATTAAATATAATATAATATAAATGAAGCAGAAAATCCACATGTGAAATAAAAACACTTTCTTTTATTCATAATACATTTACAAGATATAATTTCCTGAAACCAACAACACGATTGGTTCTTGGGGCATACATTAACATATTTAGCCTTGGTCACTTAAGAAGGTTACAGCTGTTATGCTGAAACACTTATTGTGATAATAGGAGCCGTTGTTCATAGTCAAAAAGTTTTTGAAAAATTCTACCACTCTCTTGGTCTATAGAGTGCATAGTAGATGGTTGCAGAGTTCAATTTTATATAAATATTATTTTTTTTATATTACTTTCTTGCCAAAAACTAACAAAAATAATAGAATAACAATAGATCATTCAGTTTTATGTATGGTGCTGACTGACAAAGACCGAAGTGTTATTTTCACATTCTATTGAAATGAAAAAAATAATTAATAATAATAAATATTAAATAAAAAAGGACTAACAACAGTAATAGAATAATCGTAGATCATTAGGTTTTATGTACGGGGCTATAACTCTGCAAAACCATTGGCACAATCAATCTTTTGACTAGTCATTCAAACTTCATTTACTCCTTAAAATAATAACTCTTTTTAAATTACACTCTTTTGAGATTCATCTCAGTCTGATTTTAAAAAGTGTTGTTATTTAATTAAAATATAATCACGGTTATAGTCCACTGAACTTATCGTACACCTTATATGTTTAATATACCATATACGTTTAATATAGACATAAATTAACTAATTTAATTAAAATATAATCACGGTCATGGACCAATGATCTATTGTTATTCTATTATTTTTGTTAGTTTTTGGCAAGAAAGTAATATATAAAAAAATATATATATTTATATAAAATTGAACTCTACAACCATCTGCTCTACTCTGTAGACCAACAGAGTGCCAGAATTTTTCAGAAACTTTTTTACTATGAATAGCGGCTCCTGTTATCACAATAAGGCTAAATAGACGGGATCGCTTAAGTGACACGTGTTAACGCTTAAGCGATCAAGGATTAAGGGTAATTTATTTCAATATTTCTTTTCCAAGTTTTTGGATATATGTTTAATATAGACGTAAAAGAATTAATTTAATTAAAATATAATCACGGTCATGGTCCACTAAACTTATCGTACACCTTATATGTTTAATATACCATATGCGTTTAATATACCATATACGTTTAATATAGACATAAATTAACTAATTTAATTATAATATAATCACGGTCAAGGTCCAATGCTCTATTGTTATTCTATTATTTTTGTTAGATTTTTGCAAGAAAGTAATATATAAAAAAATAATATTTATATAAAATTTAACTCTGCAACCATCTGCTCTGCACTTTGTAAACCAACAGAGTGCCAGAATGTTTTAGAAACTTTTTGAATATGAATAGTGGCTCCTATTATCACAATAAGGCTAAATAGACGGGATCACTTAAGTGACACGTGCTATCGCTTAAGCGATTAAGGATTAAGGGTAATTTACTTTAATATTTCCTTTCCAAGTTTATGGATATATGTTTAATATAGACGTAAAAGAACTAATTTAATTAAAATATAATCATGGTCATGGTCCACTGAACTTATCGTACACCTTATATGTTTAAGATAGCGTTAATCGCTTAAGCGATCTGTGAAATGCAATAAAAATAATCTGAATACACTGGATTGCTTAAGAGATTTGGTGCCATCGCTTAAGCGATCATGTGTATTTAGACTTTAGTCGCTTAAGTGATTTGGTGTCGTCGCTTAAGCGATCTGTGTATTTATGTTATCGCCTAAGCGATTCTTCACTTTTACACTTGGCCGCTTAAGCGATCACTTACAAGGCAGAATAAATAAGTGCCGACACGCACGATCGCTTAAGTGATTTATTCTATCGCTTAACCGATTCTTTGCTTTTACCCTTGGTCATTTAAGCGATCATGTCTAAGGCAGAATAAAGATCCACCCAGATGCACGATCTCTTAAGCGATTTATTCTATCACTTAAGCGATCCTTTTTTTTACCTTTGGTCGCTTACGTGATTTCAGATCGCTTAAGCAATCATGTCCTAGGCAGAATCAAGATCTACCCAGTTGGACGATCACTTAAGCAATTTATGTATCATTTAAGCGATTCTTCGCTTTACCCTTGGTCGCTTAAGTGATCATGTCCGAGGCAAAATCAAGATCTGCCCAGATACACGATCGCTTAAGCGATTTACCTATCGCTTAAGCGATTCTTTGCTTTTACCCTTGGTCGCTTAAGCGATCATGTCCGAAGCAAAATCAAGATCTGCTCAGTTGGACGATCGCTTAAGCTATTTATGTACTGCTTAAGTGATTCTTCGCTTTTACCCTTAGTCGTTTAAGCAATTGGAGATCGCTTAAGCGATCATGTCTGAGGCAGAATCAAGATCTGCCCAGTTGCACTATTGCTTAAGCGATTCTTTGCTTTAACCCTTGGTTGCTTAAGCAGTCATGTCCGAGGCAGAATCAAAATCTGTCCAAATGCACGATCGCTTAAGTGATTTACATATCGCTTAGGCAATTCTTCGCTTTTACCCTTGGTCGCTTAAGCGATCATGTCCGAGGTAGAATCAATATCTGCCCAGATGCATGACCACTTAAGGGATTTAGGTTATTGCTTAAGCGACACTTTATGAAAAGCCATTTGTCGCTTAAGCAATATATCTAATCGCTTATATGTCGCTTAAGTGATCATGGGCAATACAAATTTTTCCAACTTTTCTCCTGAATTTTGACAAAGTAAAATCACCAACACATATTAATTCCATATTTTCTTCTGAATTTTGACAAACGAAAATCACCAACACATATTAATTCCATATTGTCTCCTGAATTTGACAAGCTAATTTCATCAACACATCAAGGCCATGTAATAAGAATACTAAGTAAATTCAAAGTCAAAAGAGAGAGAGAAATATTTAATTGCTTTAATTTTTATTAATCTGAAATGTGTCAATTACATTGAATGACAATATTATGTACAACAAATAAATGTCTATATACACCCAAAAAAAAGGCAAGGCCGGCAGCCTCCATCCCCCCTCTTCATCATTCTCTTCGACCACTTCCCCATCCTCCAAAATTATCTGGCACACCTGCAGCATCAGCACCACAACCCAAGTATCAACACCCTCATGCCTAACAACACCACGTGATCTAATTCAAGGCAATCCAATTATTCAAAACAACCAAATAAGACAACATCACATAAACTACAAAATTCTAAGTCCAACTTCCATACCTTTTGATGACAACATCAACAATGACTTAGATTGGGTTCTAGTCACTCAAAAGGGATCTATATGCCCCCAGCGCTTCTGACAGTTGCTCATTGTTTCGTCATTCAAGCTGTCCATCGAGGTATTGGTCATGTCGAACTCAATAAATTTTAGTGCATATGCCCCACAATCAGCACTACAATAGGAAGAAGACATTAGCATTAGAATCAGCTTATAGAACAATTGTATTATGTAACTTTTATATAAAATTTACCTTGAGTCATTTGTTGGGACGGGAAAGAACTTGAGTGGCCATTTTCCCATTAGCACTTGATCACTGAAGTGCTCAAACATCGCGATGTCGCGTAACAGCCACGGGAACAACACAAACAGTGGCTCCAACTCGGTCTCCAACTGTTTCTCTCAACAAATAGTTAGGTTGCAGCCAAGGATCTTTAGCAAGCCCTCCTTTAGATGTGCAACGATGGTTATCCAGTGCATATCCTTGATGTTGATGATGCAATAGACTCTTTTAACCTTTGCCCAATTGTGGCTATGTTTGGGCCTTTCCCCCCGTACATACTGCATGATTCTGTCATCAAATTGAAAATCATCAGGGATGCAATCGAAGTCATCTATGCCCAATCTTTTTCGCTTGGCTCCTCTTGCTACACGTCTACCAATGGTCTTCTTCATTAAAGTGTCATATGTCGTTACTGGCGTTTGGCTAAAGGCCACATCAGTGATGGCATAATCGGGATAGAATATATCACCATTGTTGCTCTGTCTTAGCCTCCTGAGTGCCAATACCTCATCGATGTGCTGGATCAAATAAAAAAACATGATAAGTATACAATTCCTCATGGAAAATATAAGCAAAAATAAGGGAAAATAACTCACCGAGTCATCAAGCCACTTGCCCATCGTCAACATCTTTTCAAACCAATCCCGAGGATAATCCCTAGTCTTGCACTTCACATAGGAATCATTTCCAGATTCATTGCAATAGGCATAGAAGAGTTTTTTCTTTTCCTCCTCTATTGGCCTATAAAAATCAACCTTTAACTCCTCTATTTTCGCTTGCCCACTTCCTCCCCCTTCCTCCATTTGCACATCCCCACTTCCTTTGCATCCCGCCTCACCCTCCTCCATTATCACTTCCCACTTCCTTTAGCAACCTCCTTAGCCTCCTTCATTTTTGCTTCTCCACTTTCGTGGACTTCCTCAATTTTTTTCTTCATTTTCGTCTTCTTTCCATACATTGCTATGGTGTGAGGAGATTTGACAAACTTACTCTTTCGGCTCTCTCTTTTTAGCTCAGGTTGCACTTCAACCGCTTTCAATATTCCACCAACTTCCTCCTCCACCCTACCAACTTTCTCTGCCACCTTATCAACTTTCTCCTCCACCCTTTTCATATGCTCTTCCATCTTCTCAAACCACTCATAAACAGTTCTTGTAAAACTCTCAAACATACTATTTATGAGGTCAACCACCTCATTCTCCCGACCCCGACGCCTCGACAAAGCAGTACTTATTGTATCGGTTTCCCAATTGGGTGGAGGCGTACGAACTTGTTCCTCTCCACCTCGCTTCTGCCGATTGGAGCTTCATCATCCTCGGCATCACCAACATTATCAAGCAATGGCCTTGCAGTTGTACTCACATGCGTGACCCCTTTTAGGTCCCACATTAGGTGGTCTATCCCTTCATTTGTTTCATCCTCCAATGCTTCGAAGGATGTAACATACTCCTCTCCCACTTCACCCCTAGTAGCGGTGAGGAAGGGACAAACGACTCCCTGCAATAAGAAACAAAATCAATCAAATTTAAGCCACATTTAAAAGCAAATGCATATTCAAAAGCTTAATCCTTTAATCTTACCCTAACCCAACCACTTGAATTTCGATGTCTATTTCGCCATAATCCCAATAGGTACAGTTCTCGATGTGCCACCACAACATCCTAGGAAATTGCGGTCGCTCATCCGAAGTCTACACCCAAGCCTACATTGTAAAAAAACAGTCCATATCATAATTAAAACACATACAATAAAAAAAATATAACAAAAAGCCCCTAATATTTACCTTCATTGCCCATGGGAAGCCAAACAAATTGTACGTGCTTGCTCTATTCTTACCGACAAATTGGGACTACTTTAACGCCATGTCTTTTCCTTGCAGGGAATCCATGGTTAGAATAAATAATGCCCGTCCCTACGGATAAGCATTAAAGGAGTCCAAGTTGCTTGCAAACTTAACCCAATCCATATTAACTGCTTTTGTTGAGTCAGAAGCCATTAGGATCGAATGCATGAACCATACCAGGCACATTTTGAACCTCTCTGAATAGGTATACCCACCTTCTTCTAACCTCTCCTCTAAATCGCATCCCGTAATAGATGCTTTCTCCCCCAAAACCTTTTAAGCCAAGTTTATGGCTGCCTTACTATTCTTTATTCTCTATTGCTCTGTCGCTTCTGGAAATTTCCCACATCTTAAGCCTGTCACCAAGGCATATTCCATCATCCCAAAACGTAGTGGCTTTCCATCCACCACGAACCACATTTCTTTCTTTTTTTGCTTTTAACTGAGTGCAACAACATATAATGCACTCCCTGCCCCTAGAACACCTTTTTCCAATTTTCTCCCATCTTCATAAAATGACCGAAACAATTCTCTTTGAATCGGTCTAAACCATTCCTCAGTTCCTGTAAAATCTCCATTATTCTCGTAAAAACTTGCCAAGTCAACCTAACTGTCACCCTTACAGGGAAGTACGGTACCTTATTGCTTACAACCTCCAACCTATAGTCTTTATAGTTTACACTCTGGAAAATCTGCACAATTGATATAAAGTAAATATCAGCAAAAAAAAAAAACCAAAACAACTAATAGGCTGCCAACATACTTTGTAAACAAAGAAAAAGTACCAACATCAATCTTGTCATGTGTAATGACAAACAAGGGGGGGGGGGGGGGGGGTGTTTGTGGTTTCATTGGTTCTGTTTGATTTTGAAATTATGGTATAGAGTTGAGTGGTGATGGTGAGCCAACCTAAAAGTAGTGACCTTCTTCTAATAATAAGTTGCCTAATCGTATAATGATATTTAATATTTGTCCTTCAATCATCTAATGTTTTGACATTCAATCAAAATATAACAAAGAAAGTAATTTGCCCGTTATATAATAAAGCAACAAAAAATCTAATGCATCATAGCCAGCCCTGCAATTTAAAGCTTCTAACACAACAATCACAGCCAACCCTGCAAACAATCATGCAACCCCTACAGCCTGCAGTAGTCAATTATGGGCAATAATGTTGTCACTATTCTATTTTAAAGTTCATCTGCTCAAACTAATGGCATTTTGATTAATACCCTTTTGAAATAACAACTCTGAACTACAACCTTACTGATCTCTTTGTCGGACTAGTAACATATTGAATCTTGAAGTGCGAATGAATCGATGTTTTGACTTGAAATATTTTTGAATTCTAGTTATGCTTCTGATAACTTCTAGGTGATGATGTAGCTTAAAGCTTCTGGTTAACAATTGCCATTATGTTTGTGGGAACTTTAAATAGGGTCAATCGATGGAGGTTCGACAAGCTGTTAGTTTGCTGTTGAAAAATAACCTTAGAACAACATACAAATCTATGGCTCCTGCAAACCAACAGTATATAATGTCAGAGTTGTTGCCTTGTTTAGGAGCTACTGATAGGCACATCAAGTCCACTATTGGGACTGTTGTTAGTGTTTTTGTTCAACTAGGTGGGATTTCAGTATGGCTTGAACTATTGCAAGCTCTAGTAAATTGCTTGCACAGTAATGACATCAATCATATGGAAGGTGCTATGGATGCTTTGTCCAAGGTATATCCTGCCTTTTAGAACTAATCAATCTTTTGGCTGTTAGTTCTTTGTTCTATATTTATGTAATCAATCTTCAAATTATACACATTTAATTTTGTTTTCAACTTCCATATGAATATGTTAACCACTTACTTGGTCTAAATCTCACACTAAATTCTAAAATCTATGCAAACAATCATGCAACCCCTCGCATAGCTTGCGCAGTGCGCACAGTGCTGTGCGTGGCCAACCTTGCCAATATGCAGGGCAACCCTCCAGCCCATAAAATTTGGTCACCTCCTGCCATCTCCAACCCACCAAACTCCCTGAAACAACCTCCCTACGGCCTCCCTTGCCTTCCCCCATCCTCTGGAACCCAAACAAAGCCACTCCACCAATGCCCGCCAACTGCTCGACAAAACGCCACAACCACATCTCCCCCAAATTTGCACAAATCAATCCATTTTCTCATCCAAAAAAAAAAAAGTAAAAATACGTACCATTTCTTCACCAGCGTCCTCCTCCTCGCCTGAATTCTCGCCGGCATCCTCCTCTTCAGAACCGTTTTCCGATTCTTCTCTCTGTTCTTGTGCCACTGTCATCTCCTTTGCCTGTGGACCACCTTCACTCATCGAATAATCCACCAAAGCATCATCTTCGACAGCCTTTGAACTACTGGCGCTATCAGAGTCTAGGATTCGAAATGAGGTTGGGTTTTCCTCCTCTTTGTGAATGTCAGCCATGGTTTTGTGTAAGGAAGCTTTAGGATTGAAAATGGATTGAAAATTTGCTGAAATTTGGGCACTGTAGTCGCTGAAAATGAAAAGAGAAATGAATAGTCTTCGTCTGTCCTTTTTTGGCTAACAGCTTGCGATTTTGAATGGGTGGGGCTCATTTTCAAATTTCAAAATTTAAACAATTTTCGTTAATTATGATTTTACCCACATATGTTTAAATCTTTTATGTTTAACCCATTTTACATGTTTAATGAATCCTAAGTGTCATGTTAGCTTTTCTAAATTAAAAAAAAAAATCAAAAAGATTTTCAAGGTCATTTTGTTAAATGCAAACTTGGGATGTCTGGAGAGTTAAATTTTCTCCTAAATATGTGGAATTCCTTATTTTCATCTTCCAGTGTTAAAGGACACTCCATCCACTCATTACTTATTCAAAATTCAGTCTTTCTCATTACTATCAGAAGTAGGCACTTACCCTTCAGACGAGTTTGATGCAGGCAACTTCAAATGGTATTATTTATTTTTCTGTTTTTGGTACATTATTAGCATCTTGAGAATTTTATAGGATTTCATTCTGCAAGATATATAAAAATGTAAGTTTAGGTTCTCTTTTAAACATTGAATTCAATATGCAATTACAGGAAATTGTGTCTCTACGCAAATGGGACGATAATGGCGAAGGTCATATATCTATTGAATTACGATTGGCAGATATGAGTTCTCTTTCTATTGGGTGGGAAATCAACGCCATTGTAAATTAATTGTGTGTGTGTGTGTGTGTGTGTGTGTGTGTGTGTGTGTGTGTGTTTAATCAGCTGCAAGATAATTATGTTATTGTACAAGGTACATTCAATAATTACATAATTTCTTGATTAATCCTTTAAGATCGCACGAGAGAATTTTTTAATGTCATTTACAATATTTTTTTTTTTTTCTAATGCAAATGGAAGAATAAGGCGTTTTCATTTAATGAAGACAAAATGGGTTATTTCTAAGTTCTTGGACATGGAAACGTTTTAATAATCCATTAAACGGATACTTTATTAATGACATTTGTGTGTTTGGTGTGGAGGTTTTAGTTGTCAAAAGTACTTCTAATGAGGAGTGTTTATCAATGATGAAACCTGGTACTGATTTTCACACATGGAAAGTTAATTATTTTTCCACCCTACTTGATGAAAGTTACATATCCGAATCATTTGGATGCTACAAATGGTATATGATTGCTTTTGGCACTTGCATGTTTGATCTAAAAAGGAAATTCTTAATTTTAAAAATTCATCTTCCGCTGGAAATTTGATGGCTGTCCTAATGGAAATGGAGAAGCCAAGGTAGACAGCATTTCGATATTTCTAACTTTTGATAATTCAAGTATTCCTCAGGATACTAAATTATTTGTGAACTACATTCTCCGCGTCAAACATCAGGTGAAAGGGAAGGACATTGAATTTACATGTGAGATTAATAATTAAGCTGACAATTTCAAAGCGATTCGTCAAATGATTAACTTTATATATTGTTTATGTAAAAAAATTAGCTGATTTCTTTGACTTGTTTTCGCCAACTTTTTTATCATGTATTTTTTTCCCCCAGATTTCAGCTAAGAGGGTGTTTTCTTCTGCAACTGTTTCTAGCTGGGGTTTTCGACTTTCGCTGAATTGAATGACCCTTTTTCAGGTGGATGATAGTTGCATCATTGAAGTAGAAATTACATTAATTGGTTTGGTTACTTGAAATGTGTCATGGTTCTGCTAAACGTAACGCAAGGCTTTTTTTACTATAATTTGTTTAGATTGTGATGAAAACTAATTGATACTTCAAGGTTTTATGACATAATTCTGGATTTTTGTAATGTTCCAGTTTTTACTTGAACGTGAAAATCTGTGTTTCGATACATTTGATGGCAGTATTAATTTCATTGATTTTGATGTAATTTATACTATTTAAACCTTAATAAAGGGATGAAAGAGGCTACTCATCACTAGCAAGCTACAAGGAAGGTATATATGTAACATTATTATTAAGTAAAAATTGTGTATGATATACGTTAAGAAATGAGTTGATCCTTATCGAACATTGTATATATTCGTTGTGTATTTGTGAGGGCATGAACAATCAAATTCTGAAATTGAAGGTCATTCCTTTCCATGAACAAGAGGCAATTACAACCTCATTAACAGGGCATTTTAATTTATATAAATAGATCATCCTAGCTAGTTTAAATCTATCTGTAAAATAAAATTCACAGTCAATCTCTACAAAACAGTTGAAATGGAAACCCAACTCTTTATTGAAGGCAAGATTTTAACAGGTATATTTTCTGTGGTCTGCCAGAAATTAAGTAACCAGGTCTAATGCTAAAATTATATTAACTCATTGTTGTGAACGATCTATATAGTCTGGTTATTTCACCTAAATTATTTCTTGTTTCATCAAGAAAGGTATTGATTCTTATAATTTGTCGATTTCAGGAAGGGATGCTCCACCTAGTCATTACTTGTTCAAAATTGAGTCTTTGTCTTTACTATCTAAAGGTTCTCTACCAAAGTACACCGCAAACCAGTTTGATGCAGGATGCTACAAATGGTATATATGTGCTTTCTGCTCTATCTCTTAAGTATTTAAAATAAACTATATATGTTTAAAATATTATTATGACAGTTTTCTATTCTTCTGTGTGGATGAAATATTTTAAATGTTCTAACTCTTAAAAACTTTGCAATTTAACATGAAAATGACAGGAAATTGTCTCTCTACCCATCTGGGGACAAGTAGAACGACGAGAAGGTTTTATTTCTATTTATTTGGCATTAACGGAAACGAGTTTGTTCTCTTCCGGGTGGGATGTGAACGCGCTTTTAATTTTTATATATTAAATCAGCTTCAAAACAAGTATGTTGTTGTACGAGGTAAGTCCTCGACAATAGGGAATACTCTTCTGTGAAATGCACTAGTAATCATCGAATGAGAGTATATTAGATTAGTCCACTAATATATACAAACAATACTATCATTGCATAATTTTTTATGCATCCGTTGCATCTTATATTTTTCCTCGACATGTTTGTCACGCAGAGTGAATCACTAAATTTGTAGACTTGGAAATGTTTCATAACCCTTTAAAGGGATACCTTATTGATGACACTTGTGTATTTGGTGCGGAGGTTTTTGTTGTCAAAAGCACTTTCAAAAGGGAGTGCTTATCCATGGTGAAGGTGTCTGCTACTTATTTCCATACTTGGAAAGATAATAATTTTTCGACTTTAGCTGATAATTATCATTACTCCAATCAATTTGGTGACCAAAAATGGTATATAAAAAATTCCTTTGACACTTGTTGATGTATTTTACTTCTCTTTGCTACTCAAATTACTGATGAAGTTGCTTGTTAATGTTTTGCAGTTGGTCTCAATCCCAGAGGAACTAGAGAAGCCAAGGGCAGCTACATTTCACTTTATCTACATAGTTATTCAAGGGTTCCTGAGAATACTAAATGGTTTGTGAATTTCATTATTGGCGTCTAAGATCAAATGAACGGAGAAGACTTTTTATTTCAAAGTAAGTCTATAATGTGCGCACAAAGATTTTGAGTCGTGTAAATTTCTTGGTTTCTTTTGAGTTTGATGGGAATTCCCTGGTATAATAAGCGCCCAAGGTACAGAAAAAAAATATTTATACGAATTTGATGTTAAAATTCTGCATTTGTATATTCCAGATTAAAGTCACTGTTTGAAACTCCTTGGAAATATTATTGTCAATTCTTTCTTTCATATTGATAATTGGTTAGAAGATAACTTTATCTAATCATTGGATGATTATCCAATCATCCAAAACCATAATCCATACTCAATACTCAATATGGATTGACATTATTAAATCTCCTGTGTTGGTCTGAGAAGAGTAAACTGTCCCCTAGCTTAAGGGAGGCTGTTGGTTTGCAAAGAGCAAAATGCTGCCGTCCTAAATAAAACAGCCTGTATAGAATAAAACGTTGCCGTTCCAAGCCAAAGAACACTCTATGAAAAACAAAACGAAGTTGTCTCAGCTCCGGCTTTTACTAAAACAGTGTTGTCTTCTTTGTTGTGATAGAAGTCTGTTCTTTCTCTTTGTAACCTCGCTGTAACTAATTATGTTTCTTCAGTTCAACAGCTCACTATATAAGTACACTTGTAACTGATTCTGTTATCAATCAATACAGAAGAAAATGAAAATTTTCGTCTTTTCTCTCATCCCTTTTCTCTTTGTTTAACATTCTCTAAAAGTTCCACATGGTATCAAAGCTTTGACAAACGTCAATGGCTGATAATTCTAATCCGTCTAAGTTTGCTAGAGCTGAAAAGATGCTGAATAGTCTAAGCAATTCACACAATTTTGCACACTCTGCAATTTCATCGAGCTTGCAAGTTGTTAACCCTAAGCTCACAAGAGATAACTACCACTTCTAGAGGTTTCAGATTCTATTCGCCGTTGGTGCTCATGAACTGGAAGACTACTTAATTGGTACTGTACCCCTGCCTTCTCCTATTATTCTTACTAGGAAAACATATACGGATAATATTGATGAACCAAAAGATAGGGAATCTGAAATTAAAGAAGAAATTAATCCAGCTTATGTGAATTGGAAACGTACTGACAAGTTCCTAGTAAGTTGGTTGTTAGCTTCAATCTTAGAAAGTATGTTTGAATATGTTTCAAAGTATCGTTATTCACATGAGATTTGGTCTGCTCTTGAGAATGAGTTTGAACTTGACTCTAAAGCTCGAGCTCTGCACTTAAAGAACCTATTACAAACAACTCAAAAGAAGGACTTAAGCATAGATAGTTACATTAAAAGGATGAAAGAAATTGTAGATAGTTTGTCAGCAAGTGGCCAGGCTGTATCTGACGAAGATCTTCTTCAATATGTTCTTGATGGACTTGGTCTAGAATATGACGCAACGATTGTCAATTTGACCTCACGGATTGAATCGAAATTGGACTCTGTGACCTTACAAGAAGCAAAGTTTTTGTTACAAAAGCATGAGATAAGACTTGAGAAATTTAACTATTTTGATTTCTCAAATAGCTCTACCAATATAGCTACTGTCAATTAAGCTTCTTCATCAGGTAAACGTGACAATATTGCATCTCTCAATAACTCTGGTCTGAATGTGGCACCCTTTAATAATTATGCCTTGAATACCTTACAAAATCAGACTCCTCATTCTCCTTATCTCGTGCCTACAAATTCACTTAATCAATTTGAGTCTTCTACTATTCTAGCTTTCAGTGTGAATCTGCATGGAACAATTATAGACCTGTAGTGTTCAATAATGTTGGTTGAGGAAGAGGAAGATTCAATAGTTGAGGTAGGCCGATGTGTCAAGTTTATGGTAAACCTGGACACACGGCTGTCCAATGCTATCATAAGTATGATTCATCATATACATGAGGTTTTCAATCTGGAAATGGGTTTTCATCTAGTGGATTTCAGCCTCAATCAAATGGTTTTTCATCTAGAGGATTTCAGCCTCAATCTAGCAATGGATTCTCATCTGGAGGATTTCAGCCTCAATCTGGAAATGGACTATCCTCTGGTGGATTTCAGTCACAATTTGCTAATCATGGTTTTCAGTACAATACACCAGTTCAAGTTCATTCTGGCAATTATCAACCTTCAAGAACCTTAGTTGTTTTTGGAAAATGTACCAACTGGTCTTTCACAATTTTCTGCACATATAGGTTCACACCAACACTTCAACACAGGAGGACAATCGGCTCACTTGGCTAGCCAATCTTTTTAGCCCTCTGGACAGATTACTTATACTGGCCTTCCAAGTCAACAAGCATCTAATGCACAAGCTAGTCCTCAAGCACACCTTGCTTTACACCCACAGCAGTTCTCACCACAGTGTGCCTCTTATGCAACCTCCACTACCCCAACTGATCCAATATGGTATATGGACTCCAAAGCAACAGATCACATCACATTTGATCCTGCACAGTTGAATATAAGCAAGTCTTATGAAGGGTCAGAACAGTTGCAAGTAGGGAATGGTGAGTTGTTATATATTTCTCATACTGGTAATTCCTATTTCCCTAGCAATTTGCAATCTAAATGTCTTTATCTCAAGAATATTTTATGTGTGCCCAAAATAACCAAAAACCTTTTAAGCATTTCCAAATTCACAAAGGATAACAATGTGGTTGTTGAATTTAACTCAAATTGTTGTGTTGTAAAGGACAAAATTACCAGGACTATGCTGCTGCAAGAAGACCTTAAAGCAGGATTATATCAGCTAGTGATTCCTCCAAATCTGTCCACTCAATTCTCATCTCAGTCTACTCAGTCTTTGTCCCAAGAAAAGTCCTTAAAAGACACCTATTTTGGGAATGTTGTAATGTCTTGTTTCTTTGAATTTTAGTCTAATAATTGTCAGTTAGATAAGCCCCTAAGATCCCTAGTGATGTCCCATTCTAGCTTTACTTCTAATAATGATACTGAGTTTACTTGTATCAATAAAGATAGTTATTTTGTTTCTAACATTAAACATGTTGGTGCTTGTGCTTCACCTATTTGTAATTCAAATGATGACAATAAAAATAAAGATGATTCTGTTAATTCTCAAAATGTTACTAGTATTGCTCAATACGAAGATGTCTTACATAATCATTGTGCTCTTTAATAATGCAAACCATGTTTGTAATATTAGTTTTGATACGTCACATACTTGCAATAAAATTAATGATAATATGTTGGTTCTCAATACAATGTTGCTGCTACTCCATGTGTTGACATATCATGTTTCGATTGTGTTCATAATGATAAAAATTGTGCATATAATCTTAGCCTTGATACGACCAAGCCCATTTTGCATAATCATGATAATGCTACCTTAAGCTCTAATTGACATTCACTTCACATTCCACTGAACATAATTCTGATGTCTCAACTCCCTATGTATTTATCATGACTAAAAACATTAGTCCTTTATTGTGGCACCAAAGACTAGGTCATCCTCATGTCAAAGCATATCATCATATTATGCAGTCTTTACAGAGAAACACAAATTATAAACCTGTTGAGTTCTGTGAGGCCTGTCAACTAGGAAAAATGCATCAAACTAGTTTTCCTAGATCTTCATCTAGAGCAGTCTTTCCACTTGAACTCATTCACAGTGACATATGAGGTCTTGCACCCATTCCTTCTACTGAAGGTTTCAAATATTATGTTCAATTTTTAGACGACTTCAGTAGATACACATGGCTTTTTCCTTTAAGAACCAAGGCTGAAGTAAGATCTGTTTTTATCAAATTTCATCACCTTGCAGAGAGACAATTTGGTTACAAACTCAAATGCATTCAATCAGACCAAGGAGGAAAATATAAGGGCTTAATTCCTTATCTCACTTGTGGGGGCATTCAGTTTAGACATTCTTGTTCCTATATTCATCAACAAAATGGAAGAAGTGAGAGAAAACATAGGCATGTGGTAGAAACATGATTGACATTATTAGCTCATGCATCCATGCCATTGCATTTTTGGTGGCTTGCTTTTGAAACCGCTGTATACCTAATTAATAGAATGTCAACTGAAGTTTTACAGCATGCATCACCTTATCAACTATTGTTTAAATTTCAACCATCATTTAAATTTCAACCATCATATGCAACTTTGAAGGTGTTTGGCTATGCATGTTTTCCATTTCTTAGAATGTTTAACAAACATAAGTTTAGTTTTCATTCCCAAAAATGTGTCTTTGTAGGATATAGTTTGATTTAGAAAGGGTATAAATGTCTTAGTCCAGATGGTAAAATTTTTGTCACTCCTAGTGTAAAGTTTAATGAAAATTTCCCTTTTTCATCTAGTTGTTCTAAAGTCAGTTCAGATTCTTTAATGTCATCCAAGTCAGATCATTCTACTCCTAATTGTTTTCCTTTCATTCCCATAAGTCATTCAAGTCACTCAAATCACTCGGCTGAACCTGTCTCTCTTGCAGTAGTTGGTTCTTCTAATGATTCTCCTTCAACCAGTGGTAAGAGTTCTAATTTTACTCCACCTATTAATCCTACTTTGCCTACTAATTCCACATGTGTTTCTTCTCCTCATTTAGCTTCTCATTCATTACCTTGTCAGTTGCAACCAGAGATACCATCATCACAACAAACATGCCAACCTAAAACCATTACAGTAGACCTAACAACCTATCAAATCCCTTGCTCGTCCTATCCTACCAAAACTAATACATCATGCCACCAAGTTCCTTTATCATCCTTACCTATCACCACATTTGCAAAACACCAATCCTCCTTCTCAAATATAGATCCTTACCTTACCAGTAACAACCTGTCCAAACCAGCATGTGCACTTAAGATTGATTTAACCCCTTCAAAGCTTGCTGATATTTAGTGCTTCAGCTCCAGATGCTTCAGATAATTCTGGAAATATACATCCTATGCTTACAAGAGCCAAGGTAGCCAAGTTGAATGCTACATCATCTAAGCCAGTGTTTCAGCCCATAGCCTTCATACTCACTGGCTCAGTTGTGCCAAAACCAAGATCTGTCCAAGAAGCTTTATCTAGTCTCAAGTGGAAAACAGCAATGCAGCATGAATATGAAGCTTTGGTTTCTAATAATACATGGACTCTTGTTCCTTATTCACCAGAGATGAACATTATAGGCAACAAATAGGTATTCAAAGTCAAGAATAATGCAGATGGCTCTTTGCAAAAATATAAAGCTAAACTAGTAGCCAAGGGATTTCAACAGACTCCTAGACTTGATTATTTTGAGACTCTTAGTCCAGTAATTAAGCCCTCAACAATTCGAAGTATCCTTACTTTGGCAGTTACTCACAATTGGGATATCCAACAAATTGATGTGAATAATGCATTTCTTAATGGGGTTTTGAATGAGGTTGTCTATATGGTTCAGCCTCTTGGCTTTGAAGAGTCTTCTAACTCCTCCTATGTCTGGAAACTGAACAAAGCACTTTATGGACTCAAATAGGCTCCGAGAGTCTGGTTTGACAAACTCAAGCAAGCCCTCTTAAATAAGGGATTTAAAAATTTTGTTTCAGACTCAAGTTTGTTCATACTTCATCAATCTTCACAAGTAACCTATGGACTAGTATATTTAGATGATATTTTATTAACTGGGTCTGATATGCTTTATGTGAGTAAGCTTGTGCATGAGCTAAACGATGAATTTGCCTTAAAAGCTCTCGGTTCACTCAAGTATTCCCTTGGTCTGGAAGCTACATGAACAGCCATAGGAATTCATCTACGGCAGACGAAATATGCTACTGATTTGTTGATCAAAACCAGAATGCTAGAAGCTAATTCCTGTGCTACTCCCATGTCTAACAACTCGAAGTTGTTTTCAGGTGATAGTGAACTCTTTCTTGATCCTAGTTTGTTTAGAAATACGGTAGGGGCTTTACAATACCTTACCTTAACAAGGCCTAACCTCAGCTTTACTGTAAATAAACTGAGTCAATTTCTTCAAGCACCAACTGTTCTTCATTGGCAAGTATGTAAAAGGGTCTTGAGATACATTCAAGGGACTAAGGAAATGGCCTCAAATTCACACGAGTTGCCTCTTTAGACATTGAGTGTTATGCTGATGCTAACTAGGGAAGTAATATAGAAGACAGGAGATCCACCAGTGGCTATTGTGTCTTTTTTGGACCAAATTTAATTCAATGGAGCTCTAGGAAACAAAAGTTAGTAGCTCTATCATCTACTGAAGTTGAATATAGAGCTCTGACTCACACAGCCACTGAAATAGCTTGGTTGAATAGTATATTTGCTGAATTAGTATTGTCAATGACAAAAACCCCTATGATATGGTGTGACAATGTGAGTGCTGGAGCCTTGGCCTCTAATCCTGTCTTTCATGCCAGGACCAAGCACATAGAAATTGACACTCACTACATTAGAGAACAAGTTCTAGCTCACAAGATTGTTGTTCAATATGTACCTTCCAAGTTACAAATCGTTGACATCTTAACAAAGGCACTTCCTGCTGCACAGTTTGAAGAACTAAAAGTAAAGTTGAATGTTGTCCCTTGTAGCTTGAAGGATTAAAAGGAATAATTGAATGTTGTTCCTTTACAGTCGAATTCAATTGTCTCTAGGGAATGTTACAATTACTGATGATTGAAGTTGACATTGTTCAAAGTTCAAATTTTTGTGATTATCGCAGGTAGAATTAAAGGAGTTGAGATTCAGGTGTCGATTGTTACTGCAAACATTAAACTGACGATTGAAGTTGACATTTGTTAAAAATATATTTTTTTTGTGTAATACTACATACTGAATTAAAGGAGAGTTGAGTTTCAGGTGTTGGATGTTCCTGTAGAAAATTAAGATGCCATGTCATATGTAAAATACTAGAAGATGTTCAGAACCAATAAGTTGACAGCTTAAGGGAGGTTGTTCAAGCTTAATATGAGGAAAGTTGTGCAAGAATAAAGTAGATAGATTGTCAAGCTCAAACTGCAGGGCAATTTAGCTTGAGGGAGGTTGTTGGTTTGAGAAGAGCAAACTGTTGCCTAGCTTAAGGGAGGCTGTTGGTTTGTGAAGAGCAAAACGCTGCCGTCTTAAATAAAACAGCCTATATAGAACAAAACGTTGCCATTCCAAGCCAAAGAACACTCTATGAAAAACAAAACGGAGTCTTCTCAGCTCCAGCTTTTACTAAAACAGTGTTTTCTTCTCTGTTGTGATAGAAGTCTCTTCTTTCTCTCTGTAACCTCGCTGTAACTAATTTTGTTTCTTTGGTTCAGCAGCTCACTATATAAGTACACTTGTAACTGATTCTGTTATCAATCAATACATAAGCAAATGAAAATTTTCGTCTTTTCTCTCATCCCTTTTCTGTTTGTTTAACATTCTCTAAAAGTTCCACATCCTGTAGTGGACCTAAAAGTAAGATTTTAAATATTAAATTAATCTAATATGCAATTACTAATATAACCTTAATGAAAGAATAAAGGAACTCACTAGTTACAAGGAAAGGGTGGTATATGTACTTGAAGTAAAAAAATTTGTGGATGTAATATCAAGAAATTACTTTATTCTTTTCTTATATTGGGTGATTGAATTCGTAAAGCATCAAACATCCAACAATTATATTCTAAAAGTTAGTCATACATAATTAGGAAGAAGAAACAAAAGGCAAAATCCAATTAATTATTAATCATTCTTTCTGAAATTGGAAATATATTTAGTGTTTATTAGCTACTCTCTCTCCATATTATTTATTGGACGTATGGAGTTCAAGAGCTCAAGAGAAGGAGCCATCTTAAGAAAGTTTTAATAGAACTATTAGGAAAAGAATGTCAAACTTGTTTAGCACGATGACAAGTATCACAACAAAAATTCTTCATCTTGTGAAGATTTAAACCATCAATAGAACACATTCGATCAAAAGAAAGGTGACCAAGTCGTTGGTGCCATAACTCAAAGCTTGTATCCTGAACCACATTTGCAGATGTAGTAGTCGCACTGAGTGCCCTGAAATAATAAAGACTATCCTTAAGCTCACCCATGTCAATCAGCTTCCTCGTGGCTAGGTCCTGTAAGATACAAAAGGTAGGAAAGAAATGAGCAACACAGTTTAAGGCATTAGTTAATTTGCCTATGGAGATGAGATTATAAGAAAAAGAAGGTAGATACAAAACATTGCTTAATTTAATGTTAGGATTAATAGTGACTTCTCCATAAGATTTAACTGGGACAGAAGAGCCATCTGGGGAATGGAAACAGGAAGGTTAAAACCCACTTGTGTTTCATTGTGTAAGATACTCTTCTGGCAAGTCATATGGTCAGAAGCACCTGAGTCCAAAATCCATTCAACACTACCATTGGAAAGAGAATTTGCCTTACCAGCAAAATTTGCAATTGGATTCAAGTTCTGTGTCTTGTCAAGATTCAGCAAAGACATGAGTTGGGTATACTGTTCTTTGGTGAGGCCGCCGATTGGAGATCCAGTTGATTGTCCTGTCGTGTTCATGGTTTGTGTTTGATTTGCCATCTTTCCTCGTGTCGATTTGGTTTTGTTCTTTTCCCACCAATCCGGGTAGCCATGTAATTCAAAACATGTCTCCTTTGTGTGTTTATTTTTCTTGCAATGTTCACAATACAGCTTTGATGTGTCTCGGTTACCATTGTTGCTTCGTGTCACAGCCTTCAGGTTGTTTTTGGATGCAGCAAATGCAGCTGCTTCAACAATGGTTGCCCCTCTTGTCGTTGCAATTTGTTGTTGCTTTTCTTCTTGCGAAACAAGTGCATAAGATCGGGCTAGCGAAGGAAGAGGATCAGTGTTTAGGATTTGAGATCTCACCACATTATATTTTTCATTTAATCCCATCAAGAATTGATGAACCTTTTCTTTTTCTTTCTCAACAGCAATTGCTTTGGCCGAACCGCAAGTGCAAGGCGGAATTTGAGAATAAGCGTTGTACTCATCCCAAAGTCCCTTAAGCTTTGTGTAATATGCAGCAATTGACATATCTTTCTGCTGCGTATTCACTATCTCAGTTCTTAGTTGATGCACTCGAGGTGCATTTCCTTGTGACAAACGTTCTTCAAGATCGACCCATATCTCCCTAGCTGTATAAAAAACAAACAACACTGTCATGAAGAGATGAGTCAAGAGAATTAAATATCCATGAGATAATCATGAAGTTGTTTTTTATCCATATTGCAAGATCTGTTGAATCTGGTTCCGGTCGCAGCAAAGTTCCATCAACAAAACCAAATTTGTTCTTGGCAAGTAATGCATTGGACATGGCTCTTCGCCATGTTGGATAGTTATTTTCTTTGAGAAGACATGAAACTAGCACGATTCCCGGATTGTCAGATGGGTGTAAGACATATGGGGATGATAAATCATTCATGGTTTGTTTGGTGTTTGCAGTGATTGATTGGGTTTTTGTAGAAGAATGTTGGCTAGAATCATCAGACATGATGAGGAGAAGCGTGCCCTAGATGGCTTGCTCTGATACCATATCAATTTTGTGTTAATTAGTTTTTTTTTATTAATCAACCAAAATTGGTTTATATAATACAGCAGTCCCTGACTATAAGGGAAATTACATGGAATAATCCCATTGACTTCAGGATTACAGAACAAGAAATTAAATCAACAAAATAAGAGGAAACAAAATCAAGATATACTAGGAAAGCAAATACAAAGAGATATGGAAAGTCAATAATATATATATATATAATAGTTAATAAGTTTATTTAATTTTTATCACAATTAATCATACATTGTTCCTTATCTAACAAATCTGTATTTTTTTCCAGTGTTAAGGGACGTTCCGCCTAGTCATTACTTGTTAAAATTTCAGTCTTTCTCATCTCTTAACAATTTAAACAAGTTCATCTCAGACAAGTTTGATGCTGGGGGCTTCAAATGGTATTTTATTTAATGACATAATATCTACTTTGTTTAATTGTATATAACTTTTTGAAGAAATAAGCCAAATAAAGGACTTAATATTTGATTCAGCAAGGATAATATCAATATGGTATATATAGATATAAATACATATTTAGATATCCTTTTTTACAATTTGAATTTCATCTGCAATTAGGAAATTGTGTCTCTATCCAAATGGGGACAAGAAGATTAAAGGGGAAGGTCATATATCTGTGTACTTAGAATTGGCAGAAATGAGTTCTCTCCCAACTGGGTGGGAAATCAATGCAATTTTCAATTTCTTTGTATTTGATCAGCTTCAGGACAAGTATTTTACTATTCAAGGTAGCTTATATCTCTACATATAATTCGGTAACATTTATCTTTTCTAGCTCTTTGGTATATATACTTTATTTAGCTTTTTCTTTTTCTTCTGATGTAGATGGCAAAATAAGGCGTTTCCATTCAATGAAGACAGAATGGGGCATCTCCAAATTCTTGGACCTAGAAACGTTTCGTAATCCATCAAACGGATACCTTATCAATGACACTTGTGTCTTCGGTGCAGAGGTTTTTGTTGTCAAAAATACTTTTAAGGGGGAGTTTTTATCAAAGATGGAAGAATCTACTACTACTTATTATCATACCTGGATAGTTAAAAATTTTAAGACCCTGACTGGTATAAGATACATTTCTGAATCATTCGGACCAGACAAATGGTTTGTATATGCTTGATTGCTTTTGGCGTTGATTGAATATATATATTTACTTCTCTTCGCTATATATTGCCTATACAAATTACAGCTTAAGCTGATTAATGTTTTGCAAGAATGTTCTTCTTTACCCTAATGGAAATCTAGATAGCAAGGGAAAATATATTTCAATTTATTTATCGTCTGATCAGTCTACTAATGCTAAATTGTTTGCAAATTTCATTCTGCGTGTCAAAAATCAAAGGACTGGACCTGACATTGAAAAAAAAAGGTTAGTTCAATTGGAACCGTCAATGAATTTACTTTTTTTATGGAAGTTTTTCTCATGAAATTTGGTCTTATGAACCTGTGCTTCTTCCTTGATTCCAGTTGAAGACCATATGTTTGGTCCAACAACAAAAGATTGGGGCTTTACACAATTCATGTCATTAGATACATTGAAAGATCCGGAACAGGGTTATTTGGTGGATGACAGTTTCATCATTGAAGCCAAAGTTGAATTGCTTGGTTCGATTATTCTGAATAAGTCATAGCTCTCCTAAACGTATTAATGCTTCTCCAGCAATAATAGGTTCAGGTTGTGATAAAATAAATAATACCGAATGTTTGTCTATAATTTTGCATCTTGTAATGTTGCAGAGTATGAAACTAAGGGTTTTAATATATAAGATTAGTGGTGCTACTGTTTTTTTTATTCGCTAGTGCTGTTGTTCTTAATTTGTACTGTCTTGTGTCTCATATTGGAGTTTTTAAGTTATTTGACCATGCTTACTATTAAAACTGTGCCAAAAGTTAGTGAAATGATCAATCAAACAGATTTTAGAATTTTTCAACTCTATGAAAACTAAGGTTCGAAGCAAAGCTTGACAGAAAGAATCTCTAAATTGAAGGAGCCATTTTAAGTAGGGGTGTGCAGAACTTCCAAGTAAAATCGGAAGTGGTAGATACCCGGGGTTCCGATTGACCTCTGGTTCTCATATGTGGGGAACTGGTACTATGCAGTTTTGCTATCGGTTCCACCAATTCAAGTAACCAGAACCAAGATCCAGGTACTCGGATTGGAATCTGGACTTAATTTTAAGGGTTTATAAATTTTTCGGACCTGTAGGTATAGGAGAACTGAGCTGGATTTGTGAATGGATGTTGTTTATGGGTGTAAAATAAAGAATATGAAAGTAGTTTCAGAGCTTCCATGAGTTGAAGAGTTTGAAATGGTAAAGTGAAAAAAGGAAGAGTGTGGCAGAGAATCATCAGATCTACGGCCTCGCCGCATCGCTTGGCTGCATTATGGCTAATTGTGGCGTGGTTAGGCGCAACCATGCTGCAGATCTAACCAATTGTAAGGTCACTAGTGGCGGCTACGTTGTTGATCCGGGAATCATGGCTGGCCAAGTCCCGACCTGGCGTAGATTTGGGTAGCCCCAAATCACGATCTGACCTGGCTTGCATTGCTAAGTCGCACAACCTGTGCATAAGGGAGAGAGTAGTTTGCAGAATGTTTCCAGTCTGGCTGCTTTTTCTTTATGTAATTTTTTATCAGTTGTTTGGCTAAGGAGGAAACGGGAGAGAAAGTGGAAGAAGTTCCAATTTTGATGAGAAGAATATTGTGAAAGTGGAAAGGGAAGAACCAAAGAAGTTAACTACCTCTAGGTAGTTTGGTAATTCGCTTGGAACTCTTGTATTTACTCAAGAGGTCTTGAGTTCGAATCTCCATGACTGCTAATAAAAGGTAGCCATCTGAGACTTATCTGGCCGTTAACTTCTAGGCCCTAGGGGACTAGTTGAAGTGGGTGCAAGCTAGTCCGAATACCCAAAAAAGAGGGTGTTAATGAGAATTTTGAGGGTTTAAGAACTGTACATGTAACACTTAACATGGCACATAGGGGTGTGCAAAAAAATTAGATATCCGATTCAGGAAAATTTGTAATTGTTGTACAAGTAACACTTAACGGGGTACATTTGTAATTTCTGGAAATACTATAGGGCATACTTGTAATTTTATGTGAACAGTAGGGTAATATTTGTAATCTTGTCAGTCGTACCGAGAACCTTCGGTTCTAGGATTCAGAAACCGCTCAGTACTCGTTTTGGCTTCTAAATCTTGGGAACCGAGACTGTACGATTCCGATTCTAGTTCCCAAGATTTGGGCTGCATTCCCGAACCCACAGACCCCTAATTTAAAGAGGTATATATTTCACGCTAAAATTTTATATAAATGAACAAAATGAAAATTGATAAACCTGACCAGAATAGTAAGTTTGTTTAATTTTTATCATGACTAAATATGTAGAATTCCTTAATTTTTACCAGAGTAGTGTTAAAGGATACTCCATCTAGTCATTACTCATTCAAAATTCAGTCTCTCTTTACTATCAGAAGCAGGCACTTACCCTTCAGACGAGTTTGATGCAGGCGACTTCAAATGGTATAATTTATTTTTCTTTTTTTGGTACATTATTAGCATTTTGAGAATTTTTGCTACAAGATGGTATTTCATTCTGCAAGATATATAAGAATGTAAGTTTAGGTTCTCTTTTAAACATTGAATTCAGTCTGCAATTACTGGAAATTGTGCCTTTACCCAAATGGGACGAAAATGGGGAACGTCATGGCTCTTTTTGGTTCATTATTCTCATAGTTTTTAGAATAATCTTTTGAAAAAAGTTAAATTGGACGGGTATTACCATGTAGAATTTGAAAATTAACAAAAATATCCCCTATGTTTGTTTATTTACTAAACACCCTTATAATAAAATATTAAAAGTTAATAAAAATACCCCCAATCATCCATTAAATACGGACAGCTGGCTACCACCGCTGGAGGGTGGCCGGAGTATTTTTGCAATTTCTAAAAAAAAAATTTGGGGGTGTTTAGTTAAATTAACAAATTTAGGAGGTTTAAAAGAAATTGAAATATATAAAATAATATTTTAGGAATAATGACATTTTACTGTTTAACTTTTTTGGGAATACTAATAATAGTATTTCCAAAACTGAACCAAAGAAGCCCATTTTTTTTTTTTTTTTTTTCTAATGCAGATGGAAGAATAAGGCGATTTCATTCAATGAAGACAGAATGGGGTATTTCCAAGTTCTTGGACATGGAAACGTTTTAATAATCCATTAAACGGATACCTTATATTTTAATGACATTTGTGTGTTTGGTGTGGAGGATTTTGTCGTCAAAAGTACTTCCAATGAGGAGTGTTCATCAATGATGAAACCTGCTACTGATTTTCACACATGAAAAGTTAATAATTTTTCCACCCTACTTGATGAAAGTTTCATATATGATTGCTTTTGGCACTCGCATGTTTGATCTAAAAGGGATATTCTTAATTTTAAAAATTCATCTTCCGGAGGAAAATTGATGTCTGTCCTAAAGGATATGGACAAGCCAAGGGAAACAGCATTTCGATATATCTAACTTAATATAATTCAAAAGTATTCCTCAGGATAATAAATTGTTTGTGAAGTACATTCCCCGCGTCAAACATCAAAGGAAAAGGAAGGACATTAAATTTACATGTTTATGTATTTTTTCCCCCCGATTTCAGCTAAGAGGGTGTTTTCTTCTGCTAACTGTTTCTAGCTGGGGTTTTTGACAATTCATGCCGTTGGCTGAATTGAAAGACCCTTTTTCAGGTGAATGATAGTTTTCATCATTAAAGTAGAAATTATATTACTTAGTTTGGTTACTGGAAATGTTTCCTAGTTCTGCTAAACGTAATGCAGGGCTTTTTCTGCAATAATTTGTTTAGATTGTTATGAAAACTAATTGATACTTCAAGGTTTTATGATATAAATCTGGATTTTAGCTTTTACTTAAACATGAAAATTTGTGTTTCGATACATTTGATGGCAGTGTTAATTTCATTGATTTTGATTGAGAAATGTTTTAAGGCTCTAGAGGCTTGGTTAATGAGTAGTATAATTTATTTAAGGACGCCTTTGGTACAGGATATTGTAATGTACCAAATGAATTGCATTATATTATAATACTATTTTACACCATGATCGAACCAAAATATTGTACCATGTTTAAAATATTACAATTTTATACCATATTAAATAATACCAAATAAAATTATGAATTTATTTAGTACAATTTACACAACAATATATTTTAGACTTGTTTTACAACNTTGGGCCTTTGCAGGACTGGGCTTGGTCCTTCTTCGCTAATGGTCCTTTTTCCCTATTTGGGCCAAGGACGATTTTTGGCCCTAACACACACAATTAAAAAATTAAATCAAAGTACTTGCAAAATTAAATTATTTTCATTATATTTTATCAAATTCATGATTTGTAATATAAATTATAAATATATATCACACCTAACATTGACAAGGATATTTATGTAAAAATACCAGGTTTCAGATATTTAAAATTTGTAAAAACAAATATTTAATACTTATAATTAGTTATTAAAAAATTACAAACAAACATATCATAAATATTTTCTTAGTCTTATTCATTCAACATTATTTAATTGCCAACACTATACAATTATAAGACAAGTTACCATATATACTAGACCTGGTGAAAAGGGACCCGTACCCGTGGGTCCGTGAGTACTCAGCTACTTTTTGCGGGTACGGGTTAACATAGGTAATGTTAGGATTAGTGTATCAAATGGTTCATACCTATGGAAGTTTGGTTTAAGGGAAGATGTTAGGATTAGTGTATGTAGTGATTCATGATATTTAGGTTACTGATAAATGACTTTAGCCTAAGCTGCAACTTGTAATTTGTTACTTACACATGTATTGCTGCAAGTTGCAATCTGTTACTCACGTGTATTAGACTTGTGTATATAATAGAGCTGTAACCTTTTTCTGTTCAATAAATGAAAGTCAACAGTAAACAACTTTACTCTCCTAATTTTTTCCCTCTCAATTCTCATTCGCAACTTGGTATCAAAGCCTTTTGACCAACATCAACAATGGCCGATTTTTCTTCAAATTCTTCTCCACATCACAAATCTGATAAAGATTCAGTTCAATTAGGGCAGAAGCATAATTCTGACCTCAGTAATCTCACTTGCTTAACCACAATATCCTCAAACACACTCCCTGTAATCAACCCTAAACTCACTAGAGATAATCATAGGTCCTGGAAATCGTAAATCTTGTTTGCAGTAGGAGCTCATGATCTTGAGGATCATCTCACTGGAATGGTTGCTTGTCCAGCGCCGTTCATTCGAGCTCAATCAGATGGCCCAACCTTTGAAGTTGTCAAAAAATCTAATCCGGAATATCACCTCTGGAAGAAGACAGATAAGCTCGTAGTCAGCTGGCTGTTGTCATCCATTTCAGAGTCAATCTTTTTGGTAATTTCTAAATGTCAATTGTCAACTGAAATTTGGCTCACTCTAGAAAAGGAATTTCTTACTGAGTCACGAGCTAAGACACTACATATTAAGACCTTACTGCAAAATACAAAGAAACATGATCTTAGTATGCATGATTATTTTCTTAAAATGAAAGGATTTGCCGAGAGTTTGTCCTCAAGTGGAATTATGATTTCTGATGAAGAACTGTTAAATTTCATCTTAGATGGTCTTGATTCTAATTATGATGCAGTTGTAGTGAACACTACTACTAGATTAGAGTCTATATTAGATCCTATTTCAGTTCAGGAAGCTCAAATAATTTTGCAAAAACTGGAGCTTAGGTTAGAAAAAGCTAATAATGCACTGACCTCAGTTATGCAATCTGAGTTTCATGGGATCTCTGCTAATGTTGCCAATCTAAGTGTTGATAGTAACAGAAACAAATCATCATTGGATGCAGATGAAACTTTTCTAAGAACAAATTCCCAGTCTTCTTCACATACACATCCACTACCTTTACAGCAAACACATAACCTAGTGCCATCCTACTATACTGCAAATCAGACTTCATATCAAAATTATCCTGTGTACCTAACCCCTCCTAATCAATTTTATCCATATAAATTTGGCCATGTTACTGGAGGAAGAGGCCGAGGCAGAGTAGGTGGTAGGAACAGATTTGTCTGTCAAGTTTGTGGGAAGACAGGACACCTAGCTCTGCATTGTTACCACAGATTTGATGTACATTTTATTGGTAACAATGCACAGGTCAGGAGTAATGTGAGTCATGCTTTTGCTACTCCTAATTTTGCAAGACCTGCTGAGCTTACAGGATCATCTGATTTTACTGCTATAAGACCATCTTTTTATCCACACTCAAGACTGTCACAAGGTTCTAATTTTGGACCCTCTAATCATTACACTGGAGCTAATATGAATTCAGGATCACTAGTGCAGTCTTCGAAGTATTTTTCAACATATGCTTCTTCTTGTTTTGCTTCACCAACACATCAATCTTCTTCATCTGGACCTGCTAACACCAACAGTTTGGTATTCATGGCTCAATCCTAGAATCACAATCAGAACCATACTCTTGTAGCAATCAATTATGTTGCTACACCTTTAGCTGTTTAAGATGTAGCATGGTACATGGACTCTAGAGCAACAGACCATGTCACTTCTGATTTTGGACAATTAACAACATGTACCAGCTACACTGGCAGTGAGCAGCTCCAAGTGGGAAATGGTGAGTTCCTTTCAATCTCTCATATTGGTTCTTCTTGGTTATCTTGTCCTGGTAGAAAATTGCATCTTAGGAATGTTCTTTATGTCCCTACAATTACAAAAAACCTACTTAGCATATCTAAATTTACTAAAGATAATGAAGTGTTTGTTGAATTTTATTCTGGTTACTGTGTGGTTAAGGACAAGTCTTCCAAAGCAATTCTTCTTCAAGGAATGCTTAAGGATGGTTTATACCGACTTCAACCTTCAATCTCTGCTTCTTTAAACTCTACTAAAGACTTGGCAACTTTAGTTCATCATCAGCTTCATGATAATAATTCAGTCCCTTCTTTCAGCACTTGTATTTTTCCTTTAGTATCTACAAATAATTCTAAGTGTCTATCAGGTTGTGCCTTATCTGCTGGCCAACCATGTTTGTATTGTAATAAGTGTTCTATTACAACATCGAATCCTGTCAGTACTGTTACAGAATGTAATTCTGAAAATGTATCTATTTGTGTTGCTTCTGATATTAATAAAATGTATGGTATGCAATCATTTCCTGCTCAAAGAACTGATGTTATGCTGTGGCATAGGAGATTAAGACATCTAAATAATTCTGTTTTAACTAAAATCCCAACTGATCTTAAAGTACCTCACTCATCCAAGACTAATTACACCTTCTGCCAAGCATGTTAGTTTGGAAAATTAAAACAGTCTATATATCCTAGGTCCTCTTCTCAGTCAGCTAAACCTCTTGATCTGGTATATTCAGATCTCTAGGGACCATCTCCTGTCTCTTCACCTGAGGGATTTAGGTATTACATCCAGTTTTTGGATGATCACAGTCGGTTCACCTGGATATTTCCCTTGAAAAACAAGTTTGAAACTTACTCTATCTTCACTCAGTTTCATAAGTTAGTGGAAAGATAATTTAGTTCAACCTTGAAATGTGTTCAAACTGATTGGGGAGGAGAATTTAGGAGTCTTGCACCTTATTTTGCTCAACATGGTATTACTTTTAGGCACCCATGTCCTCACACCCACCAACAAAATGGTAGAGTAGAGAGGAAACATAGACAAATTGTTGAGCAAGGCTTAACCTTATTAGCACAAGCTCACATGCCTCTCAAATTCTGGTTGCATGCCTTTCAAACTGCAGTTTACTTAACTAACAAACTTCCTTCTCTAGTGCTCTCTAACTTTTCTCCATTTCAAAAACTGTTTCATCATTCCCCAAACTATTCTCACATAAAGGTCTTTGGTTGTGCTGCTTATCCATTCCTTAGACCCTATAACCATCACAAATTTGATTTTCATACCACTAAATGTACCTTTATTGGTTTCAGTTTGCAACACAAATGATACAAATGTCTTGCTCCTAGTGGTCGAATTTATATATGTCAAAGTGTTAAATTTGATGAAATGGACTTTCCTTTCTTCACTCCTAAAATTTCCAGTGCTTCAAGTTCTTGTCCAGATCCCATACAGTCCTCTTCTGATTCTGTTTTTCAGTCTACTTGGTCTGTTCCTAATTCTGTGCTATCTTTTTCTTCACATCATCTGTCATCTTCTGTGTCTTCTGTAATGCCTGATAATCCTATAAGTCATTCTCAAACCCCTCATCCTTTAGCATCAATGACTGATCAATCTGTTTCTACTCCACTGGTTGAACAGTCTCCATCCTCTTCTCCTTGTCCTATTGCATATGATCAGGTTTTCAACAAGCATGATTTATCTTTAGTTCATGATAATTCCTTGTCTGCTACTTCTCATATCACTATTGATTCTGATGCATCTTTTGATACCATACCATTGATTGTTGATTTATCCTTTCCACCCTCTAATATCCCTACCCAAAACACTCATCCAATGGTCACTAGGTCCAAAGCCAAAGCTCACAATACTGCTCTTATTTCTACCTCTCACCTTGATACCAAGGAACCAAACACTGTTTTGGAAGCACTTTCTCATCCCTCTTGGACAGCTGCTATGAAATCAGAATTTGAAGCTCTTTTAGCTAATCAAACCTGGGAATTGGTTCCATTAACTCCAGACATGCATCCAGTGGGCTGTAAATGGGTGTTTAAAGTTAAACATAATGCTGATGGTTCTATCCAAAGGTTCAAGGCAAGATTAGTTGCAAAGGGCTTCCAGCAAACCCCTGGAATTGACTACTTGGAAACCTTCAGTCTAGTTGTTAAATCCCCCACTGTTAGAGTCATTCTCAGTCTAGCTGTGAGCCATGAATGCGACATTCAGCAGGTAGATATTAACAATGCATTCTTGAATGGCAAATTAGCTGAAAATGTATATATGGAACAGCCATAAGGGTTTGTAGATTCTGTCACTCCTCATCATGTATGCAGGCTGAAAAAGGCACTCTATGGGTTGAAACAGGCTCCAAGAGCCTAGTTTGACAAACTTAAAGCAGCATTTCTAGATTGGGGTTTTGTAAATTCAGTGGCTGATCCAAGCCTGTTTATTTTCCACAGTCAAGATCAAGTAATGTATGTCTTAGTATATGTGGATGATATACTCTTGACAGGAAATACTCCCCAGCTGATTCAAGACACTGTCTAGAAACTTAACACTCAGTTTGCTTTGAAGATTCTTGGATCTTTAAAATATTTTTTTAGGTTTTGAGGTTACTCGAGATGCATCTAGTCTTTACATGAATCAAGAAAAGTATGCAAAAGACATTATCATCAAAACCAAAATGGTTGATTGCAAAATATGTTCTACTCCAATGGCAGTTGGCTTTAAACTCACTCCTGATGACAGTGATCCATTTGATAATCCTGCTCTTTACTGCAGTACCATTGGAGCCTTGCAATATCTTATCCTGTCTAGACCAGACATTGCTTATTCAGTTAATAAATGAGCCAGTTTTTAAAAGCCCTAACACAGATTCACTGGCAGGCTTGTAAGAGGCTGCTGAGATATGTTAAAGGAATTTCTAATTATGGAGTTTACTTCACTAAAAGTAATCTGTTTCAGCTGGAATGTTTCACTGATGCTGACTGGGCCAGTAGCTTGCATGACAGACGATCAACCAGTGGCTGCTGTGTGTTCCTTGGATCCAACCTAATTCAGTGGTCTTCTAGAAAACAGAGAGTTGTTGCTCTGTCATATACTGAAGCAGAGTATCAAGCCCTTGCACAAGGATCAACTGAGGTTGTCTGGTTTTGCAGTCTGTTCACTGAGCTTAGACAGCAACTTTCTGGTATTCCTATCATTTGGTGTGACAACCAAAGTGCTGGTTCCTTAGCCTCAAATCTTGTGTTTCATGGCAGGATAAAACACATTAAGCTTGATGCTCATTATGTGAGAAATTAAGTTACTGACAACAAACTGAAAGTTCAGTATGTTTCTACTGAATTTCAGAAAGCAGATGTGCTTACTAAAGCATTGCCAGCCTCCAAGTTTGTAACCTTTCAAGAAAAGCTCACTATCAAAGCTACTCCATTAGTTTAATCAATCTGCTACTAAACAACTTGCTGCTGATGTTCTGTGTTGCTTGTGTTCTATTATTGGTGCTTGTGTTCTATTATTGGAGTTTGTAGGGTTAAAATCCTGTTGTTCTGGAGTTTAGTTTTGTAAGTTGCTTATTTGTTTGATGGTGGTTGAAGTTAGTCTAGTATTCAGAAGTATTGAGTTGAAGTTGTTTTTGCTAGTTGGTGAAATTTGTATTGAAGTGTTGAATCTGCTGAATTTGCTGAGTTGGAGTTTGTTTTGCTGGTTGGTGAAGTTCGTATTAAAGTAGTTTCAGAAGTGTTGAAAGTTGCTTACAATCAGGAACATAAGTCTAACATCAGCTCGTGGCGAACTGGTTACTACAAACAGCTTATCTCATGCAAATGTAGCAGCTCGTGGCAAACTGGTTGCTATAAGCAGCTCGTCTCATGTAAATGCAGAAGCTCATGGCGAACTGGTTGTTACAAGCAGCTCGTCTCATGCAAATACAGAAGCTCGTCTCAGGTGTCAAAACAACAAGATTATGGAAGTTTGGTTTAAGGGAAGATGTTAGGATTAGTGTATCAAATGGTTCATACCTATGGAAGTTTGGTTTAAGGGAAGATGTTAGGATTAGTGTATGTAGTGATTCATGATGTTAGGTTACTGATAAATGACTTTAGCCTAAGCTGCAACTTGTAATTTGTTACTTACACGTGTATTGCTGCAAGTTGCAATCTGTTACTCACGTGTATTAGACTTATGTATATAATAGAGCTGTAACCTTTTTCTGTTCAATAAATGAAAGTCAATAGTAAACAACTTTACTCTCCTAATTTTTTCCCTCTCAATTCTCATTCGCAATTGGTAAGACCCATGGGAAAATTACCCGTGTCCGGTCCATCCGTTATTTTTACGGGTGGGTCGGGTTCTACCTGCGGGTACCCACACAAAATAAAAAAAAATTGAAAAAGGAAAAGCAATTACAATTTTACAAACTCATTCTGTCAACTGTCGACTTGAAAAAAGAAAAAAAGCAATTAGGGATTAGGGATTTACCTGTTGACTTCGATCCTCCTCTCACGGTCAAGATTCATTCTCAAAAGTCAGGACTCAAGAATTTTTAAACCCTCGTCAACAGGTTTAAGCCTCATGATATAGTTCGTAAGTACTAAATGGTGAAATGTTACTTCTTTCCATTCAAAAAAGTTTCAAAAATCTTGTAGATTTGTGGGTGTTCTGCTTGTTCGTTCCAGTTGGGATACTCGCTTTGTCTTGTGGCCTTCCTGGACTCCCTTGATGATTCTGCCCTTATCCCCTATGTTCTTGGCCATGAACGTAAGTTGGTGGTCCGTATTGCTGTTTGGAACCTTCAGGCTGCTTGTTTTTGCTGTGTTGTTTCTACTTTCTATTGTTATTTTGGGCATTTCTATTTTGTTGCTGGATATAGGCCTTTTTTTGTTGCTGTTGTGGGTGTTCTTTTTGTATAGGCTTGTTCATAATGGTGGTACATGTTAGTGGTGGGTTTTTTGTTGAATTGTACAGTCGTGATCTCCCTTATTCTTTTTGAAGTAGTCTTGTTTCCTTAGGTCTTCCATTGCTTCTCCAATAAATTTTATGTTGCTCAGTTATGTCTCAGTTCATAGGCCTTCCATTGCTTCTCCAATATATTTTACGTTGCTCGTTATGTCTTTCCTAGGGTTTCAATTTTATTAGGCTTAGTTAATTAAATCCTGTATCGGTTTTTTCCTATTTATTTTTTCTGTTTTTACTTTTAGATATTTGTGGTTATATTATAGTTTTTGAGACAATTGATGATCCTTATTCTAATCAAATGATTATTTAAATTAAATTAAGATTAGGGTAACGGGTGACCCGCGAGTCCACTCATACCCGCATGACCGGTTATGAGTGGTGTATTTCCTTACATATTCAAATTTTTGACTTGTGAGTTCGGTACCAGTTTGACCCGTACCTACCTGTTTGCCAGGTCTCTAGGTCTAATATATACCACCTAATTTAGGCAAACAGATGGGCTTGGTCCAATTAGAGTCTTATTAGGGTTAATTAAGTAGTAAAGAAGTTAATTCCAGTGATAGGCCTAGTTCAGCTAAAGGCCTATGAGCAGATCATACGGAGAGGTGTTGACTTGGCATAAGAGAGATGAGCTAAGTAGGGGTGTAAACGAGCTAAGCCGAGTCGAGTCGAGCTTTGGGCTAATCGAGATCGAGCTCAAGCTCAACAAGCTTGAAACATTGAGCATGAGCTCGAGCTCGAGCTTGAGCTCCATGACTTAAAACATTGAGCACGAGCTTGAGCTTGGCACAAAAAAGGCAACGTCAACCGAAGCTCGACAGCTCGACTGCTCAAGCAAATGTTGAAGAATAAGAAGACGAAGATGAGTAAGAGGCTAAAATAAAAAGCTTTTCCCTCAATAACCATAACTCACATAAAGATTAAAGACCCTTATTTTTTTTCACATAAAAGGAAGGTTAATAGTTGTTATGCCTAAAAAATCAGACTGATGTCAGCTCAACAAGTGCCTAAAAGAAAAAGTGTATTAGTTGTCAAGCTCATATCGCCTCAAAGATATTTTATACCAACCCTATCTCATCTTAAGATAAGGATGAATGAGAGCTCTCCATGTGTCAAGGCAACTTGCAAAAGCACTCATTACATTGAACTCAAAGGTGTATAAATGGACACTTCTCTTCGAAAAAGGAGAGGCTGGGCGTATGAGAGTTAGGCACATGAGAGCTTATTTTTCTCTGTAAGTATAGTATTTCTCCATCTTTGTATGCCTTACGGACAATATCATAGAAATAGTCAGAGAATAGCAAAATAACAGTGGATGTAGGATTTGCTTTAAACATCCAAACCACTTTAAAAACCTCTCTTGCCAATCTTTTATTTATGTTTTTGCAACATATATAATCTCAACACCATATTCAAATCTCATAAATCTATCACGTGTAATTTCTAAGACCCACTTAGCACTTTGCACGTGCGAGTCGTTGGTGTCAAAATCAAGCATCAACAATTTGGTGGCCCATGCAAGTCTCGAACCTGCGTCCAAGCTCCCCGATGGCATGGTCAGATCGTAGATCACATGCATCAGAGCTCTTAGATCGCGTTGTTAGATCGCAGATCGCATGCATCAAAGCTCTTAGATGACGTGATCAAATCGTACACATTAGAGTTCTCAGATTGCGTGGCCAGATCGTAGATTGCACGCTTAGATCGCGCGTTCAAGATCACTGAGATCATGCACTCAGATCGCTCAGATCTCTAGCTCTCAAATAGCGTGATTAGATCACACGCATCAGAGCTCTCAGATCGTGTGGCCAGATCGTAAATCTCATGCTCAGATCGCTAATCTTTAGCTCTAGATCGCGTGGCCAGATTGCAGATCGCACGCATAAGAGCTCTCGGATCGTGTGGTCAGCTCACAGATCGCACGCATCAGAGCTCTTAAATCGCATGGTCAGATCGAAGATCGCACTCTCAGATCACTTTGATCTTCAGGTATAGATCGATGATCTTTAGCTTTAGATCGTATGGCTAGATCACAAATCGCACGTATCAAAGCTCTCCAATCACATGGTCAGATCGCACATCGTACGCTTAGATTGCTCTAATCTTCAACTACAAATTGCGTGGCCAGATCGTAGATTACACGCTCAGATCGCTCTGATCTTTAGCTATCAATCATTGATCTTTAGCTTCATATCACATGACTAGATTGTAGATCGCACGCATCATAGCTCTCAAATCGCGTGGTCAGATCGCAGATCACATGCTCAGATCATCGAGATCACGCATTCAGATCATGCTTACGAGTGCTTAAATCGCTGGTCTCGTGTTCTCAAATCAAGCCTCGCACTTTCTGATCCAACTTCTTGTGTTCTCAGATTAAGCTTCGCACTTTCTGATCGAACTTCTTCTGTTTTCTGATTGAACTCCTTAAACTCTTAGATCGCAAAGAGCTCTCAAGCTCTCAAGTTCTCAGATCGAGCTCCTTATGATCTCAGATAGAGCTCCTTATGCTCTCTAATCGAGCTCCTTATGATCTCAAATTGAGCGCCTTATGATCTCAGATCGAGCTTCTTATGCTCTCTGATTAAGCTAATAAGCTTGCTCATTTGCTTGAGATTGTGTGCATCAGATCGTATGCCTCAAACTCTTAAGTTGAGTTCCTATGAAATCACAATCAACTCCTAGTTCTCAAATCGGGATCAGCTCTCAGTCTGAGATTGTGAACAGCCTTAGGTCGTGTTCTCAGCTCTTAGATTGTGATCAGTTCTCAGTTCTCAGATCTCGACCAGCTGCCAGCGCCAGAAAAAACGCATAGAAAATTCAAAATAGCTCCAAAACATGTTGAAACAAAGGATTTTGGCCCCAAAAATGGCCAAAACTGTAGAACTTTGAACGAGCTTTCTGTGGATATCTTACGGGCTCCAAAACTTCCCTCGGATCAAAAGTTATGGCTGTTTTAAATTGGCTTGTTAGTTTAAGGCGTTAGCTTGGAATCGCTCCAAGCGTTAAGATCGCAGTCCTAGCTCTCAGCACCTGATAATCCAAGGATTATACTATTTTATTTAGGCTTTTTGGCTAGATTTTAGATACTTCTTAGTTTGTTTATGGCTGAATTGCTACTTCATTCTATATATTTTATGTTTTAGGCCGAAATGCGCATTTTGAGTGAATAATGAGCGGATTGGAGTTTCTGGACCCAAAAGTAAGCGAATCTCAAAATTTGGGAAAGTTCTGAAGCAGAGTTGAAACACTATGAAGTTTGTTCCCATGGAAAAGCATCGAAGATTGAAGATTCAAACAAGGAAGCACGTGGAGGGCAATTCTGTAAATTCAGAATGTTCTAGGAAGGTTCACCGCAGCGAAATTCTTTCTTCGCCACAGCGAAGTCTGCGAAATTTTGTTTTCTCCAAAACGCACAGTTTTATTTTAGGAAAAGTTTTAGGTTTTGGGGCGAACTATATAAGAAAAACCTTGCCATTTTGGTGGAGGTTCGTCTAGTTTTGGTTGATTTAGAGTAGGTTTTACATTTGGAGAGAAGATTTGAGCTTTAAATCTTGTGGATTCTTCAACTAGGGGAGATCTCTACTCTTTTCTCTTTATTTCAATATGTGGACTACTGTGTTTACTATTTTTCATGCTGTTTGTGTTAATTTAGTTATGAACTAACCCATTTTGGGTTAGGGTTTGATGTAATTCGGATTTCTATGGATTAATCAATTGATTATTGTTGCTTTTATATTCTATTGCATAGATTGTGTGATTATTCCGATTTTTATTGATTTTACTTGTTGAACATGATGAGATTGAGAAATGAATCATGTTGAGCTTCTTGGATAATCACCATTGTTATTTTGAATGCTAGAGATAGATTTGAGAAATAATGAAATCAATCTAGGATTCCATTAGCCTAATGAACTTGGATTTGTTAATCTTCAATTTGTTGGGTGCGGAAGATTAATAGGGAAAAGTAGGAATTCATAGCCTGAGAATGCATGTTTTACAACTTAAGGAATTCGGTTTACAATCCGTGCATGTGAGTGTAAAAGTAGCATAATCCACAGAATTAATCCATAGAGTCCGAATGAAGTCAAACCCTAACCGTTTGCTTATATTGATATTACTCTTGTGTTAAATCTTGCTTTCATAATTTAGCTGTTTTTACATTTAGTAAATTTTGCTTTCAGTTAAGTTTAATCTTTCCCATAAATCCAAACAATTTTCGGTTTCTCAAACTTGAAAACAAATAGGAAATTCAGTGTTTAGCAACCAATCCTCATGGGAACGATACTCAGTTATCACTTTATTACTTTATGCGACTAGTGCACTTGCTATATTTACATGTTGTAGTATCAACGCATCAAGTTTTTGGCACCATTGCTGGGGATTGATTTTTGTGTTAACATTGAGTTTTTCTTGTGTTAGCTAGATTGGAGTTTATTTTTTTTGTCTTAATTGTGTGGTAGTTTAATTTTTGTTGTTCTTTTCCGTGAGCTTGTGATCACACTTTTTCTCTCTTTCTGTGTAGTTTATGCGAAGAGCTAGATGTCAGCCAGTGTTCCTGTTGATCCTGAGATTGAAAGAACCACTAGAAAACTTAACAGAGAAAGAATAGAAAGAGAGGCTGCAGTTGAACCAGAGGTCATAGTTATTGAGATGGCAGAAAATAGAACATTAAGGGAATTTTCAGTTCCCTCAGTTGGTGGCAGTGGGTCGAGCATAACTAGACCAGCAGTACAAGCCAACAACTTCAAAATAAAACCGGCAATCATCCAGATGATCTAGTAGTCGGTACAGTTTAAAGGAGATTTGAAGGAAGATCTAAATCTGCACATTGCAAACTTTTTAGAGATTTGTGACACCTTCAAGTCAAACGGAGTGTCAGATGACGCCATCAGATTGAGACTATTCCCGTTTTCATTGAGGGACAAAGCAAAGGGGTGGTTAATGGCACTACCATCAAGAACGATCACAACATGGAACGAATTAGCACAGAAGTTCCTGACCAAATTCTTTCCTCCAGCGAAATTGAGAAATGATATTACATCTTTTCTACAGGAAGAGTCTGAATCATTATATGAGGCGTGGGAAAGATACAAGAAACTACTGAGGAGGTGTCCACACCATGGGTTGCCAGTTTGGATGCAAGTCCAAACGTTTTATAACGGATTGATGGTTAATGTGCAAACCATGGTGGATGTAGCATCGGGAGGAGCATTGCAAAATAAAACACTAGAAGAAGCTCATGAGTTGCTTAAAGTTTTGGCAAGTAACAACTATCAAAGACCTAACAAGAGGGTGCAACCGAAGAAATTTATGGGTCTTCATGAAGTTGATGCATACACGGCCATTTCAGCCCAACTCACAGCATTTCAGAAGCAGTTGGGAAGTATGCAGGTAAACTCTATTCAAGCACCTTAACTAACTTGTGATTTTTGTGTAGGTAGTCATATGAGCAGTGAATGTCAAGTGGGGAACGCGTTTGCTTCAGTGTCTTCATCGTCAGAACAGGTTAACTTCTTGGCAGGAAATCAAAGGCAATAGAACAATCTGTACTCTAACACATATAATCCTAGTTGGAGGAATCATCCGAACCTATCTTGGGGCAATTAGAATCAACAAAATCAGCAGAACAATCATTGGAACCAAAGAACAATGCCAAACAACCAAGTAGGGGTGAACAATCAACCGGGAGAGCAAAGAGTGACAAAACTGGATGACATGTTTGGAAAGTTTATGCAAGAGACCACAAGTTTCATGAATAAGACCAGGACTAATTTTAGAAACCAAGGGGCGTCCATTCGGAACTTGGAGTTACAAGTGGGTCAATTGGCTGATAAGCTAAATGAAAGACCATAGGGTTCCCTACCAAGCAACACAATGACAAACCCACGTGAACAAGCAAATGCAATTACACTATGAAGTGGGACAGTCTTGAAAGAGGTGGAACAATTAGGGAAAGAAGGAAGCCCACCAAAAGAAAATGAAGATTCCAGTGAGGAAGTTGACGAAGAAATAATTGTTGAAGAGAAACCAACCAGTTCTAGGGAAGAAGAACAAAAGCGAGAAGAGAGGCAAAGACAAAAGAAAGAGAAATTGCCATTCCTCGAGATACCTCTAGAGTTGGCACATCACACTCCCCCCGTGCCTTTTCCTCAGAGACTCAAGAAGAAAAATCAGGATAAGCAGTTTACCAAATTCATTGAAATATTTAAAAAACTGCACATTAACATTCCTTTTGTAGATGCATTACAATAGACGCCGAGCTATGCGAAATTTCTCAAGGAGATTTTATCAAACAAAAAAAAGTTAGAAGATGAGGAAACAGTGATGCTCACGGAGGAGTGCAGCGCCATTCTGCAGAAGAAACTGCCCCCGAAACTCAAAGATCTAGGGAGTTTTACTATTCCTTGTATTATAGGAGACATTACTTTTGAGAGAGTTTTATGTGATTTAGGTGCAAGCATCAATCTAATGCCTTTTTCTATTTTCAGGAGATTGGGAATTGGTGAGGTGAAGCCAACGACCATGTCGTTGCAGCTTGCAGATAGATCCATAAAACATCCGAGGGGTATAGTTGAAGATGTTTTGGTGAAGGTGGATAAAGTAATTTTTCTGGTGGACTTTGTTGTGTTGGACATGGAAGAGGATAAGGAAATGCCTCTCATTTTGGGCCGACCATTTCTGGCCACAGGAAGAGCCCTCATTGATGTGTAAGAAAGGAAGTTGCTGTTAAGGGTTCAAGATGAAACAGTAACGTTCAATGTTTTTGAAGCCATGAAATTTCCATTAGAGTCGGATTCATGTTTTAGTATAGATGTGGTGGATAAACTAGTGGCAAAGGCTATTGAAGAGAACACCTCTCAATTACATCCAAAAGCATGTATTGCCCAATCGAAAACAATAGAGGTAGATGAATCGGTAAAGAATGAGTGTGCTAGATTTTTGGAAGCACTTCAGCTGATGGTTGAGAGCCAAGATTTAGAATTTGAGGAATTTGATTTTGAGAAAGAGAAGGAAAAGGAAAGAAAGGAAGAACCTCTAAAACTTGAACTGAAGCCTTCACCTTCTCACCTCAAATATGTGTATCTTGGTGAATCAAAAATCTTCCCAGTAATCATCAATTCAAGGTTGAGTAAATTGGAAGAAGAGCGATTGATTCGGGTGTTAAGAGAGCATAGATCAACAATTGGATGGACTATTTCAGACATTAGAGGCATCTCTCCATCGTTTTGTATGCATAAGATACTTATGGAAGATGATGTCAAGCCTAGGGTGCAACCACAATGGAGATTGAATCCTTCGATGAAGGAAGTGGTGAGAAAGGAGGTGGTGAAACTTCTAGATGTAGGCATAATTTATCCTATTTTAGATAGTCCATGGGTGAGCCTGGTGCAAATTGTTCCAAAGAAAGGTGGTATCACAGTGATAAAGAATGAGAGCAATGAACTGATACCAACTAGGACAGTCACGGGTTGGAGAGTGTGCATTGACTACCGGAAATTGAATGAAGCGACAAGGAAGGATCATTTACCACTTTCGTTCATCGATCAAATGTTGGAGAGATTGGCAGGGCATGCTTACTACTGTTTCTTGGATGGTTTTTCAGGATATAATCAAATTGCCATTGCTCCTGAAGATCAAGAGAAGACAACTTTCACTTGTCCCTATGACACCTTTGCTTATAGAAGGATGCCTTTCGGATTATGCAATGCACCGGCCACATTTCAGAGATGCATGATGTCTATCTTTGGTGACATGGTGGAATGGTTCTTAGAAGTCTTCATGGATGACTTCTCTGTTTTTGGTTCATCTTTGGACAATTGCTTATCTAATCTTTCATTTGTTTTGCAGCGATGTGAGGAGATGAACTTGGTGCTAAACTGGGAGAAATGCCACTTCATGGTACAGGAAGGAATTGTACTCGGTCACAGAATTTCAAAGGATGGCATCGAAGTGGATCGAGCAAAAACAGAAGTGATAGAGAAGCTGCCACCACCTGCAAATTTTAAGGCAATTCGGAGTTTCTTGGGGCATGCGGGGTTTTATAGATGGTTTATCAAGGATTTTTCTAAAATCTCTAAACCCCTTTGCAATTTACTGATTAAAGATGTTGCTTTTGATTTTGATGGTGAATGCATGCATGCTTTTCAAACTCTTAAGAAATTGTTAGTGTCTGCACCTATTATTGCAGTTCCCGATTAGGGACTAACGTTTGAATTGATGTGTGATGCTAGTGATTTTGCACTAGGAGTAGTATTAGGACAGAGGAAAAACAAAGTGTTGCATGTAATTCAGTATGCTAGCAAGACACTTATCGATGCACAATTGAATTACACCACTACTAAAAAAGAACTATTAGCTATGGTTTTTGCATTTCACAAACTTCGTTCTTACTTGCTAGGTGCTAAGGTGATAGTCTACACGGATCATTCGGCACTCAAACATCTATTGGCTAAGCAAGAAGCAATACCACGATTGATAAGATGGATCCTACTACTATAAGAGTTTGAGTTGGAAATCCGAGGTAAAAAGGGGTCGAAAAATATGGTAGCGGATCATTTGTCAAGGATTGAACGACCAAGTCAGGGAAGTGAAGAGGAACCCCAAATCAAAGAAACCTTCCCAGATGAGAAATTGATGAGAGTGGAAGAAGTAATGTGGTATGCAGATTTTGCAAACTACTTGTCATCGAGAGTGCTCCCTAATGCAATGACCTTTCAACAGAAGAGGAAGTTTTTCTTTGACTTGAAGTATTATTTTTGGGAAGAACCATTTATGTACAAACACTATGCTGATCAGATGATACGTAGGTGTGTATCGGAAGAGGAGATGGAGAGTATTCTACGGCATTGCTATAAGAGAGAAGTGGGTGGTCATTTTGGAGGAACTAGGACAACGACCAAGGTCCTTCAATCTGGATTTTATTGGCCAACCCTATTCAAGGATGCCTTCAGGATGGTTCAGGAATGTGACCAACGTCAATGGAGTGGAAACATTTCGAAGAAAGATGAGATGTCGTTCAATAATATCCTAGTTGTTGAGATGTTCGATGTGTGGGGAATCGACTTCATAGGTCCTTTCCCTAATTCTTATGGGAACATGTACATTTTGGTAGCAATGGATTACGTATCGAAATGGGTGGAAGCAGTTGCATTGCCATCCAATGATGCTAGGGTGGTGGTTAATTTTGTGAGAAAGAACATTTTCTCAAGATTTGGGGTACCACGGGCAATCATCAGTGATGGAGGATCGCATTTTTGCAATAGGCAATTAGATGCCTTTTTGGGAAAATATGGAGTGAAACATAGAGTTGCAACACCATACCATCCACAAACTAGCGGGCAAGTGGAATTGTCGAACAGAGAACTTAAGGGAATTTTAGAGAAGACAGTGAATGCATCTAGGAAGGATTGGTCACGAAAATTGTACGATGCATTATGGGGCATTTAAGACTCCAATTGGTATGTCTCTATTTAGGATGGTCTATGGGAAGGCATTAGTGATGGCAATGGGCCGGGCCGGGACCGGGTACCCCTTGGCCTAGGCCCAAGCCCGGCCTGAACCCGTTACGGGTATAATAGGCAAAGCCCAAGCCCGGCCCAACGGGTTTTTTATAACCACATGCCCGACCCAAGCCCGCCTTTTTTAATAATGTTTATTTTTAAATATTAATAAATTTCAAATTTTTTTTATATTTTTAATTTTAGAAATAGTTTTTAAATATTAATTGAAGTTATTTCCGCAAATAATTTAAGCAATAAGTGAGCAATTAAAACTCCATAATATTTTATTATAGTAACTTTTCAGCTGTGCATAATATATTATGGTGAAATCCACTTTTATAAGTTGAACCAAACCTATCTAACTTATTTAAAGGCAATTTTAACATGTTAAACCTTCAATATGGGATGGAAATTAAGGTTAGGGTTTGGGAAAAATGGATATATATATGTAGGATAATATTGTAATTAAATATATAGTATAAGAGTAAATTAGTAAAATTAATACTAAAATTTTTTGGGGACGGGCCGGGCCGGGCCGGGCCAAGTCGGGCCTAAAGATATACCCATGCCCGGCCCGTACCCGAGGTCGAGCCTTAAAATCAAGCCGGGCTGGGTACCCGAAAATGTCAGGCCTATTGCCATCTCTAGAAGGCATGTCACTTGCCGGTAGAACTCGAGCATAAGGCATACTGGGTAGTCAAGCAACTAAACATGGACTTATGAGCTGCTGCGGAGGAAAGGATGCTGACTTTGAATGAACTCGATGAGTTCCGTCACGAAGCATATGAGAATGCTCGAATGTACAAAGAAAAGACAAAAAGATCGCATGACAAGCATATCAGGAAGAAGAACATTGAAGTGGGTCAGAAAGTATTGTTGTATAATTCTAGACTTAGGCTCGTCCCTACGAAACTTAAGTCTAGATGGTCCGGACCCTTTATAGTTACAAGAGTTTACCCATACGGGGTGGTGGAAGTGTCACATGAAGAAAAGGGCACATTTAAGGTCAATGGACAGAGATTGAAGCCATACATTGATGGGGTGATGAGTTGCAAGTCATTTCCCATCCAACTTGACATCCTGACTTGAGGACTTGAGAAAGTCGAGCTTCCGACTATAAACAAGCGCTTCTTGGGAGGCAACCCAAGTGTTTTCATTTGTTTGTTGTTTTAAATTTGTTTAGTTGTTATATGAATTAGAATGATTTTGATTTCGTGTGTTTTTGGGTGTTTCAGGTGAAATATCGAACTCAAGCAAAAAAAAGGAAAATTTTCCAGTTTTCGCCGCGACGAAGTACAATTTTCAAGAAAAGGAATTCGAAAAGTCCCAGACTTCGCCGCGGCGAAATTTGTTCTTCGCCGAGGCTACGTGCTCTCTAGAATTTTTCGCCGCGGCGAAACAATTTTCTTCACCGCGGTAGAAAGAGTTTTGCGAAAATTAAGCTAAAGGAAGTTCGCCGCGGCGAAGTGCATTTTTTGCCGCGGCGTTGTAGGCTCTGGAATTTTTCGTAGCGGCAACAAAATTTTCTTCGTCGCGGCATTAACTGGGTTCATATTTGTTCATAATTGAAGAACTTCGCTGCGGCGAAAACTGCTTTTTATAAATAGTGAGTCGCGACTCTTCATTTTCGCTAAAAACTTCAAAACACATCCGAGAGCCAAACTTTTCCACCTTCAATCCAGAGCTTTTCCAATGAATCTCCATCATTTTTTCTCACTCCTTAATCCTCACAAACACCAAAACAACTCATTTTAGCAAGGATCTCTGCGAAAAATTGAAGAAAATTTTTGGAAACCCTTAGGTTCAAAAATTTGGGGATCTTGTGATCTAGGCCGAATTTGGTTAAATTGGTGGTGAATACATCTTGGGATTGGTAAGATTTCGAGTTCTCCAAACTTTACATTGATCAATTTCGATTATTAGAGTTTTGAATCTGAGATTTTGATTGTTTGCGTGAGTTGTGGATTTTTAGTGTTGTTTGTGCTTTGATTTTGATTAAAGAAGTGTGGATCTTAATTTGTGTGGTGTTGAGGAGGTTGGGTTTTCGATTTGGGAGAGTTTTGTTAAGTTTGGAAGAAGAGTAATTTTGGGGGTCTAGGTGAAATTTTTTGAAATTTTGGTGTTTTGCAGGAGTGATTGTGGTCAATAGTAGGGTATTTAGAGTTGAATTGTCTATTTAGAATCTTAGTTTGGGGGTACATTAGAGTTATCGAACCAAAAATGCCGCTCAAAGTACCTTCCAAGGGTAAGGGAAAGGGGAAAAAGGTAGACAATAGATTTGTTAGGATAAGGCTCGGCAACGATATAAAGGAGCAATCCAAAGGAAGGATAAGGGGTTTATTGCCGAGCGTGGATTGACCGTGGATGAACAGTGGAGTTGAGGGAGATGTTAGGAGTTATTTATGAGTGAACCTACACATGTAGCCGTAGAGCCAATAGTGAGAGAGTTTTATGCCAACCTCCCTGAGTGTGATCTTGGGCATGTATTTGTGAGGGGTATTGATGTACCATTTGATGTGAAGGTCATCAATGATTTTTACAACTTGCCTTCGATTGACCGTGATAAGTATTTGGAGTTTAAGAAGAAACAATTTGATGAGGATGAGATACTTAGGGTCATAGCAAAATTGGATACCCCTTAGGAGGTTTCGAAGAAGGGAAAGAAGAGCATTAAGGGAACTAATCTGATACGTATGGCTAGGTTATGGCAGTACTTTGTGTGTGCGAGGATGATGCCGGAGACACATCATAGTTCAGTAACTTTTGAGAAGGCATTGCTACTTTTCTCTATTGCCACCAAAAAGAAAATGGATGTGGGGAAGATTATCATGACGAGTATACAGAATGCAGCCAACCAGGGCGGGGCAATTTCCCCTTCCCACATCTCATCACCAAGCTATGCACTCGAGTGGGAGTCAAGAAGACAGATGATGAGCCACTTATCCATCATGCACCAGTCCTCGACACCAATTACTTTCACAAGCATCTTGAGTGTCCACCCAGTGAAGGACCCAGATCCGGGAGAAAACGACAGAGAACCATACAAGGCACTGCCACATCATCTAGTTCAACAGCCACGTTCCAGAGAGATTCATGCCGCGGCAAAGTTTTATTTTGCTGTGGCTAGATTTACTTTTCTGGCAGTTAGCCACGGCGAAGGTTTATTTCACCGTAGCCAGATTCACTTTTTGCATCTCGCCGCGGTGAAGTGTTATTTCGCCGCGGCTAACGCCGCAAAACAGTGAATCGCACAATAACCTTTTTGCAATTTTTTCATGTAACGATATGGATCCAAAGCAAATCGAATGCACAAGCATTCGATCAGGATATCAACTAACCAATAAATCACTCATCAACACATCATTAGTCAATTGATCAATTAAACCAATCAATACACAAAATCCACTAGATTCATGAAAACATATTATGCAAAAACATGTTATCAAACAAATCATGTTATCAAATATACTGATTGAACAAAATAATCTGGTACCAAAGGCTTTGACACCATTGTTAGCATGTGATTGGGTTTACGCAGCGAAAAAACACAGTTTTAAAACAAATAAAAACCGATCATATGCTTTAATCCCAAATCTGGGTACAGATTATAATGTTTACAAGTTTTGCATTACAACAATATGATAGATCCATACAAGGATTCAGAATGCTTACACATGTTTGGAGGCTCCTTAGAATATCTCTGATTACGTTCACGAATACTGTTCACCAGCTACTGTTCATCGACATTGTTCACCAGACACTGTTCACAGGACACTGTTCATCGCACTGTTCATGCAATTCTTCTCTAATCAATCCAAAGTAGGTTCGCACTCACAAAAATCCACATGAAGACAATCCGTAGAACCCTTGATTATTTTGCTAGAACAATCAAAGGGCTTCGAGAATCAGGAAGAAGAAAAGAAATTTTTTCTCTTTTCACTCAAGAGTGAAACGTGAGAGAGAGAGAGTAAAAAGGGTGGCTAGGGTTTTTTAATTTTTATTGAATGAATGAATTTAACTCCTTGTTTTAATTTTAAGTTGCACTTATATAGTGCAAGAAATAAAACCCTATTCCACTTAGGAATAGTCATGGGCTCCAACCATAGTTCACTCTTGCAACCAAACACCCCCTTTATGATATTTTAATTAATTAATTATTATTATAATTAAAATCAATTAATAGATGATAATATATTAACATTTAATTAATAATAATAATTCATTTAAATATATACATAGATATATTTAAATATAATCTCACAAATTTAATTTTAATATTAAAATTAAATACAGGCAACAACCTCAGCAAATTTAATTGCACTGTGAGATTACCAAAATACCCTTTCGTCTTGAAAGACGAAAATACCCTTCTCACAAATTGATTCTTAAATTATCTTCCAAGTGTGTGACCCGTAAGCTCCTCATCATATCGACAGTGTGTAGTATTGCGATTAACACCAATTAATCGTCTCATTATACACAGACCGAGATTGAACTCTAGGAAGGCATCATGGCCACCTGATAGATTCGGATTCAGCAAAACCCTAGTCTGTCAACGGTATGGTTACCGTGCAATATAATCATTTTATCATCTGTTATCTCATCGAGACTGAGGTACATAAATAGTATCAACTTCGGATATCCTCGACATGTTTGTATTCAGTTAATGAACCAATGATCGGAATAATAAATTGGATTAAGCATCAACTCAATCCCACAGTGGCCACAGATTTAGTGTCATTACCATATACTAAATTACCTAGTGAGATAACTTCTCCCGTACGCAGGAGTGATGAATCGTTTGTCGATCCACCATAGTGTCGATACACTTCTCAATGTAGCCAATTGGTTCACAAGGCGCTCCGGTGATCTCAAGTCTAAGGATCACATGCACCACCATCCGTTAGAGGATTTATTCCATAGACACTAGGGTTACCATCCATATGGAATCCTCTGGTGGGCCTATCTAGTGAACATGCCTCTAGCAAGCACCCATGCGTTGCACCAGGTTGTGGACAAACAACCTTGACAAGTGAGATCAGTCACTGCCTTTCGACAGGGTCATTCAACACTATGATAACCTTACCGTATCATTTATGTCCTTTGTCAGAATAATATTGGGGCTACGGACGTTTCTAGAATGGCTACCATATGTGATCATAGGGTTCTCACTATAAAGATTCGAAACACACGCTCGTCACGGTTCCACCATCCTAAGGACATATATCATTATATATAACTATGATTTACACAGTCTAGAAGAATATGCCTTTTATTGATAAATAAACATTTATTACAGTCAATTTTACAATAATAGATTGGCTTTAGGGCACCTACTCCAACTGGTTATTAGGGAAAGAATTTTCATATTGAACAACAATACCAGTCAGAATAGCCAAAACCCAGTTGAAGCCTATTAATCACCTTCGGATGACATCAGTGACTATCTCTTGGAATGACTACAGTTGGCGTCGACGTTGACGAATGGGGCAATGCCGAATGCAGTCACTCCAAGTTGACTCTCTCTTGTGTAGTTGTGCTAGGGTTTTTTATGTTCTAAATTGGATTGGAAATTGGAATTCGATTTTTACATATTTAGGAATAAGGGGTGTGTTTGTCATTTTCACAAACTAGTAAAATCTTAAGACCCCCTCGTAGTTGCAAAAATAACATATATCCCCTCAAGCTCACTGAAGCTCGCAAGCTAGGCTAGCTGAGAATCGAGGAACTCAAACTCGTGTGAGCGGCTCAGCCCAGCTGACATCCTAGAGCTAAGCTAGGACATGTAGGGTTAGTTTGAGATTGCTATAATTTTAAATTTAATTAATTCGTACTCAACTTTAAAAATAATTTACAATGTGTTTGATAAAATAGATTTTGAGAGTCGCTTTGATTTTAAAAATAATAAGTGTGTGTTTGGTAGATTTTGTTATAAATTGTTTTTATAAGTAGGAAGTTCGTATTCCCTCAAATCAGCTCATGCTAGTCTTAATAGGACTAATTGTTATGTCGTTGTACGATGGTGGCAGTCAGTGGTTAGCGCCGTTGCCGTTAACGCAATTGCCACCTCCTTTGGTGGCCTACACCAACCTACCAGTCCAATTTTATTAAATTTTATACAAAAATATTAAATTATATATTTAATTTTTATCTAAGGTTATATTTTAATTAAAAGAATAATATAGGGATATATTTGCCATTTTACATTTGAAAAATCAACTTTGAAAATAATCTAATTTTTAAAAGTTACTCGTCTTATCTTTTAGTCACCTTTTATAAAATTGATAATATTATAATCATCTTAAAGTTTAATCAATTTTTTGTTTTCACATCTAAAGACTTAGAAAAAGTTAAATATTTTATATTCAGATATTTATTGTGTTGTTTGGTTTTATCACTTAAGATTGAGAATCAGTCGTATTCCTCATAATAGAAAAAACTAAAAATTTTGGTTTCTAACTTAAGACTTAAGACTCAAGGCTTATTTGTTTCTTTTAAATGATTTATCCAAAAATATCCCTATTCTAATTTTTAAATTCCAATCATACTCTTGTTAGAGTAGCTGCCATAGAGCTAATCAATTATTGTAGAATTAACTTTTTGTAATAATGTTTATTAATAAATAAAAGGCGTTTTCTACTATATCATGTAAATCATAATTGTATATATTGATATATGTCCTTAGGACGGTAGAACCGTAACGAGGGTATCAAGTGTTTTAAATCTTGATTGTGAGAACCCTATGATCACATATGGTGGTCATTCTAGAAATGTCCGTAGCCCTAGTATTATTCTGACCAAGGACACATATAATACGGTAAGGCTATCATAGTTTTGAACGACTATGGCGAAAGATAGTGACTAATCTCAATTGTCAAGGTTGTTTGCCAACAACCTGGTGCAACACATGGGTGTTTGCTGTAGGCAAGTTCACCAGACTAACCCACCAAATGATTCCATATAGATGGTAACCCCAGTGTCTATAAAACAAATCCTCTAACGAATGGTGGTGCATGTGATCCTTAGACTTGAGATCACCACAGCGCCTTGTGCACCGATTGGTGTAGTTTGACACCAGCCCAACGTAGCTTTATTCAGAGCTATCAATACAGTAGTGATTGGCTGCATCAAGAGTGTATCAAGACTATAGTGGATCGACAAAAGATTTATCACTTCTGAGTACGGGAGAAATTATCTCACTACGCAATTCAGTAAATGGCAATGACACTAAATCTATAGCCATAGTGAGATTGAGTTGTTGCTCAATCCAATTTATTATTCCTATCATTGGTCTAGTGACTGAATATAAAGATATCAAGGATAACTGAGGTTGACACTATTTCTGTACCTCAGTCTTGATGAGATAACAGATAATGAAAGGATTTGATTGCACAGTAACCATATCGTTGATAGATAGGTATTTCATTGAATCTGAATCTATCGGGTGGCCGTGATGTCTTGCTAGGGGCTAATCTTGGTCTGTGTGTAATGAGACGATTAATTGGTATTAATCGTGATACTACTTACTACCGATATGATGAGAAGCTTGCAGGTTACACACTTAGAAGATTATTTAAGAATTAGTTTGTTCAAGGGGTATTTTCGTCTTTTAGGATGAAAGGGTATTTTGGTAATCTCACAGTACAATTAAATTTGTTGAGGTTGTTGCCTGTATTTAATTTAATATTAAAATTAAATTAGTGAGATTATATTTAAATATATGTACTCATATATTTAAATGAATTATTATTATTAATTAAATGTTAATATATCTATTAATTGATTTTAATTATAATAATAATTAATTAAAATTTAAAATACCAAAGCAAGGGTGTTTGGTTACAAGGGTGGATCAGGGTTGGAGCCTATGTCTATTCCTTATAGGAATAGGGTTTTAACTCTTGCACTATATAAGTGCAACTTGAGTTAAGATAATTTATTCATTCTTATTCAATTGAAATTGAGCCACCCTTTTACTCCCTATCTCTCACGTTTCCCCTTGGTGTGAATCAAAGAATTCTATTTCTTTGATTCAACTTGATTCTTGAAGCCATCCTATTGTTCTAGCTAAACAAGGGTTGGTTCTTCGGATTGTTTTCGTGTGGATCACCGTTTGTGCGGTTTTGCATTGAATCGGTAGCGAAGAAAATTCAGAGACACTTAAAGGAGCCTCCTCCAAACGTGCGTAAGATCTCTGATCTTTGAATGGATCTTTATTGTTTCAATTTAAGCACGTAATATATATATATATATATCAAACCCTGATCTTGGCAAAATCAAAGTAATCAATGGGCAAAATTTTTGTTTTTCCGTTGTCTCTGTTCATCGATTTACTAACAACCCCTTAAAACCTTAATCTTTTTTATCCTATTATATTCAAGTTCTTATTTTACTTTCATTTGTGTATGGGCCAAAATCGTCTTGGGCATTGTCAGGCCCAAGCAAGTGATTTCTACTGTGTAGGCCCAAGGCCATGGCCTAATTCTGATTGGGCCCACGTTAAGGCTCACATCATGGGCTAGATCCATTGCCTAATCCCAGCTTCTCTCCATATTGGGCATCACCATTAGCCCACTTAGGGCCAGACCCATTGGTCTATGATAACTTACGAGGGCTCAGAGTCCCACCAAAAGCTCTAATACACTTACTTCCTATTTGAGTTTTATCCTAATTCATTCAAGATCCTATTCTTATGTGAATTAGGACTCTTGGTTCTATTAAGGTAAGTAAATCAAGGTCTTTCTTGTTTACCAGTACTCTGCCATTGCGGATTCAAAGTCTTACTAGGAATCAAAGATCCTATGACCACTATATAAAGAGAGGTCTTACCTTTCACTACCATTCAATCTCAATACCACCTACTTGCTCCTAAGAGTTATACACCAACGTCATAGTTCTAGTCTCTAACTAAACTTCCGAAAACCTTTCATTCCCTTATTTCAGTAAACAATCAAGTCATGGCAGCGGAAACAAAAATTATTTACGACATGGATCGTTCCTTAGGACCAAGATCAGGGCACAAATATACAATTTATACATTAAATAAGAATCTGCAGAAAATTCAGTCTAGAGTCAAGAAATCATACGCATGTTTGGAGGCTCCTCCAACTTGTCTCTGAACGGATTTCGCTACTGACCCAAGAGTAGGATCGAATCAATGTAGTCCACACAAAGACAACCCCAAGGAACTAAAGAGGGATTTGCTAGATCCTCTTTAGCCTTAAGAACCAAGATGAAATCAAAAGAGATTTGATTCAAGCAAAAAGGCAATCTGGCGTGGGAAGAACAGAAAAGGGCTGGAATATTTTATGTTAATGATTGAATGAATTGAATTTCTTAATTCACAAAGTGTTGCACTTATATAGTGCACACTTTGCCCTATTCCATCATGGAATAGGCTTGGGTTCCAACCCAAACACCCCTTGTATCCAAACAGCCCCATTTAAATATTTTAATTTTAATTATCATTATCTCAATTAAATTCAATATATATATAAAATCTATTAACATTTAACAATAATGATAATTTATTTAAATATATACGAACACATATTTAAACGTAATCTCACTTAGATAATTTTAATATCAAATTAAATAAAGGCTACGACCTCAACAAATTTAATTGCACTGTGAGATTACCAAAATACTCTTTTGCCTAAAAAGACGAAAACGCCATTCTTATAAACTGGTTCTTAAATTATCTTCTATATGTGTGACCCGTAGGCTCCTTATCATACCGGCAGTGTGTAGTACCGCGATTAATACCAATTAATCGTCTCACTACACACAAACCAAAATTGGCCCCTAGCAAGGCATCATGGCCACCCGATAGATTCGGATTCAGCGAAGCTGTTACCTGTCAAACGATATGGTTACTGTACAATCCAATCATTTCATCATCCGTTATCTTAACGAGACCGAGACATAGAAATAGTGTCAACCTCAGTTACTCTCGATATGTATGTATTCAGTTACTGGACCAATGACCGGAATTATAAACTGGATAGAGCAACAACTCAATCCCACTGTGGCCACAATTTTAGTGTCATTGCCATTTACTGAATTGTGCCGTGAGATAACTTCCCCCGTACCCGGGAGCGATGAATCCTCTGTCGATCCACCATAGTCTTGATACACTCCTTGATGCAGCCAATCACTACTGTATTGACAGCTCTGAATAGAACTGCGTTCGGCTAGTGTCAAACCACATCAATCGGTGCACAAGACGCTCCGGTGATCTCAAGTCTAAGGATCACATGCACCATCATTCGTTAGAGGATTTGTTCCATTGACACTAGGGTTACCATCCATATGGAATCCTCTAGTGGGTCAGTCCAGCGAACTTGCCTACAGCAAGCACCTATGTGTTGCACCAGGTTGTCACCAAACAACCTTGACAAGTGAGATCAGTCATTGTCTTTCGATAGGGTCGTTCAACACTATGATAGCCTTACCGTATTATCTGTGCCCTTACTTCAGAATAATACTAGGGCTACATACATTTTTAGAATGACCACCATATGTGCTCATAGGGTTCTCATTATCAAGATTTGAAACACTTGATACCCTCGTAACGGTTCTACCATTCTAAGGACATATATCAAAACATACAATGATGATTTACGCGATATAGAATAAAATGTCTTTTATTGATCAATGAACATTATTACAAAAAATCAATTCTACAATAATTGATTGGCACTAGGGCATCTGCTCTAACACCTTAGCCCTAACTAAATAGTGTCATTCAGCCTTACTGACTTGAGCGTCGAAGTGCCTACGGCAGTCACCACACCGGTGTTTACATAAGCTTGGTGCTTGTTTGCTTTGTGTGCAGATTCAGCAGATTGTCAGTGGTTTCAACCTTAAATGATCAGACCTCTTTCCGTAACCGTAAATTTTAGCATCTACAATTTGTAGTAGACATAATGAACACACCCAATAAATCAAATCATTTGCAACCCTAAAATATTTTCGTTATATTTTATCAAATTCATGATTTATAATAAAAACTATAAATATATATCATACTTAACATTGACAATGATATTAATGTAAAAATACTAATTTAAAAAAACTTACAAACAAACATATCAGATATTAAATATATATCATACTTAACATTAACAATGATATTTAAGATTTGTCAAAACAAACATCTAATACTTATAATCAGATATTAAAAAATTACAAAAAACATATTATAAATATTTTCTTCACTCTTTATTCACAGTAATTCAATTGTCACACTCTACAGTTATCAGACAAATTACCAAACGCCACCAAAAATATCTATAGTAACTCAAATGCACTTTTAAAAATGTGACAATGAAATTAGTAAGTATAAGTAACTTTTAAAAATATTTCCTCCAAAGTCTAATGCATTTATAAAAGGAGGGCAAATGAACTTTACCGATCCAGGCCAGTTGAGTTAATTTTATTATTATTATTATTATTAAAGAGTGCTTTGAAATCAATGTTTTTTTTTTTTTTTATCATTATCTTTTCAATAGCCTAAAGGTCCAAAGGAATTCTATTCTTTGCTTCCATTGTTTGTCGTTTTATATACTTGATTGGACTTGGAATATTTTTAATTGTTACGGTATTTATGCTTAGTTTTTTTTTTTTTTTTTCCTGTTATTGTTTGCCTAGTTGATTTTTAGGCTGCCCATCCTGATTCAATTAATCCTACAATTTACCCAAACCGACTATATATACTGATCCGAACTTGGGCAGTTTGGTTCATTTCGAGTCATCGGTTTGTTTTAATTTGTAAGAAACAATAACCAAATTTAATTCGAACTAAATCCACAAGTGTCCTCCCCTGAACATGACTCTCTTTTACAATTTAAATGAATATATAATAGAAAGAGACCCGACATTAATTTGATTAAATGTTATAGACCGAAAGCTAACTTGAAATTCCCTTATTACTCTGTCTAGGTTGTTTTTTACCTCTATATTGGTCAACTATTAAACGACGTTAAACAAGACTTTCGTCATTAGTAATAAGTTATTGAAAATACCTTTTGATTTGTTAAAAATTTCATAAATTACTTTTGTATGTATAAAAAATATTTACTTATTTTTATACATATTAGATACAAAAATAAAAAAGTAAAATTTTTAATACATCAATATACTATTATTTTTTATCGTGGCCGAATGTATAATTATCAAAAACTGGTGAAAATGAAAGCAATATTGTTGGTGGACCGAAGGCATAATTATTAGGTTAGAGTCCGGTCCATACCTCCTAAGAACCCACTCGATTATATACTTGGGGTTGATTATATTTGTCATGTTACATGGTTGGTTTAGCGGTTTAGCGGTGTTCTTTACTGTTAACCAGAATGATGCCTTTCTCTAACAGAACAATAATGCAAAGAGACGGAAGCAAATTTGTGATATTGAGAATGGGGAAGACAATATACAAGAGGCTAAAGGGAAGCTAGAGCTTGAGACAAAAAGACTGGTATTGGCTACGCTCACAACCACTCCTGTTCTTATAAAGGACATTCATGCTAAAGATACGTGGTCTGGTCTCTGCCCTCACGAGGTCTCCCTCCTCCGTCTCCTGGACAAAGTCTGCGATGGTTGTGTTTTTGAAATTAATGAAACTGGTAATTATTAATCATCATTTCCCATATTTGTCCATTTATTTATTTATTTTTCTGCTGAGAGGTTTATTGTATTCTTGGGGTTTTATGGAAGTGGTTTGATATGATTAAATGTACACGGGCAGGTAAAAAATTGAAGTACAAACCAGGAACAGTGATAGGAGGGAGAAATGTAGTGTATGACTGTGGTGTTAGGAGGTCCATTGGCTATTTCTTAGAGTCCTTGATTGTCATTGACTCATTGGGTTGTTCGCAAGAAGCCTATTTCAATATGGCTCAAAGGTAATAATCTTTTTTTTCATTTTAATGTTTGCTATGCTTGCTTATGCTCTCTATTCTTAGATTGGGTTTGTAGCAACGTGTCAGACTACTTTGTTGTAACAGAAATATGTCTGTTATGAAAGGCCTTCTATAGTTATGTAATTCAACTCAATATTAGAAAGAAAGCAAAGAAAGCTTGGAGACGGGAACTTTTGCTTTGATTTATTGGGTGATTGAAGAACAAAAGGAAAAATCAATTTACTTCCATATATTTGTCTACAAGAAATTATATATAGCTTCTCCAGTTCTTTACTCAGCCTGGAGTCCTAGAGATCCAGATATGATCAAGTTTAGCTGCTGCCCAGTAGGAAGAAGCTCAATTGTGATGGATTTTTCAGTTGGATATTTTCGCAAGTTTAAACTCTATTCTTTACTTTGTTGTGAAAATTTACAATTTCTTGATTGTTTGTGTACAAAATGTCATGAGTGAAAGAGATAGATTATTACATGCACTAAATTAGATGCATCCTATGTACAGCAAACTGGTCCCTGAATTTTTTTTTCCAGACATTAATTCCATGTCAACTTTCATGATTGTTCGAAAATCCTAAGGCATTTAAGGACTTTGAACACAAGCTCTATACTGAAATTAGGGATTTTTGCAGGTGTTTGTATTGTATTTAATAAGTAATATAATAGCCTCTTTTTTTTTCGTTAAACAAATTTCTAAATATTGCTTCATATGTCAAGTTTAATGTACAAATACATACACCCTAGAGTCAATGTCTAAAATCAATAATTTTTTGTCAAAAAGTCTGCTGTTAGTAGACTTTATCTAAGTTATGCACGTAGTAATCAGATCTCTTTAATTCATGATACTCTTTCCCAAAAAATTAGAAACTATAAAGTTTGTCACAAAGTAAGGGATAGAGATTAAACTTATAGAAATTTCCTACCAAAGAATTTGTCCCAATTGAGTTTCTTTCAACCAAGCATCAACTAAAATTGATCATGGAACGCCGGGTTGAGAAAATTAAAAAGAATAGGAAAGTGTCTCAAGAAAAGAGAATTTATAAATTTATACAAAATAATAAAAACCAAGGAAACCTTAAAAGGATAAGGAAAAACAAATTTTGTAATGTATATCGTTCCTTTACATGGCACAAAAATCAATGATGTGTGTCTCTTGCAGTTAATACATGTAGAGTCATATTTGTCACTAAAAGGGTGTTGCTTCAAGTACTATTATTTTTGTAAGTATTTTTGTCAAATTATGAAATTCAGTGTGATGACACTGATTTTTTATGTCATAATATCCTTTGTTAATATACGATCGTTTTATATATTTCTGGTGTCATGACACTAAGTGTTCGTGTGATGACACTTGACCAGCCAGATTTTGTATACGCATGTTGCGTCTCCATTTGATGTTAGGATTTTATCCTTATCTAAAACATGTGTAAATGGTTCTTGTGCACTTGTAATTAGCTCATTAGGTGGATAGAAAATTCATTTGGCTTTATTGTGGTCCCTAGAAAGTTTGGTGAAAACTTTCTCAAAATGGCTAAACATCAAAAGGACATATTGGCTAGTTGTTCCCTTGCATTGGTGCGCAAGTTTCTTTATATTCAGATGCACATGGTAAAGTCAGCAGGGAAAGACAAATGGAAATTGGTGTATGACAAGGGAAAGAATAAGGTAGAAGAAAGAGAAGAAGGAGAAGCCAAAGATAGTTCTGCCTCCCCTGATGAGATGATACCGAGAAAAATGGCAAGACATGAAGCTGGACCAAGCTCCACTTCTTCTGATGAAATTGAAAAACTGAAAGAGTTTCTTGATACGAAATTTCAAGCCATAGAACATCAGTTAAAAGGCATCAAAAAGAAGCTTAAATCTCTCTCTTGGCTGTATGATTCACCTTCTCGTCCAACACCTCAGCCTTAGCCACATTCCATTCCATTTCTTTCATTTATTTTATGTCTTTAGTTTTAAATTATGTTTTTGTTTTTGATGCACATGGGAAACATTTATGTCTTTTGGACACTCATTTTGGTTTTATTTTGATCTTACATGGAAATGCAAGAGACTAGTGTTTATTTCATTTCTTTTCATCAATTATATCTTATTGATATATAATGTGTATTGTTGATGTCTCCTTTTGATTGATGGCAAAAAAGGGGGGAGAAAGATGAATTGAGTTTGTTGAAGTGTTGATATTGTGTTGTAGTGTTGTGTTGAAGTGTTGAATTGAATATATTATGAAGTGTTGAAGGATTAATGTATATGTTCATATATTGTGTTGAATTTGAGAATATGCTTGGTGTAAGGGGAAGCTTTTATACTCAAAATCCTTGTTGTGGAAAATGCATATTTTAAAGAAAAGTTAACAGTTTAAGGGGGATTCTTCTCTTTTTTTTTTTTTTTTTGGTTTGTGGAAAATGCATGTTGATTATGTTATTGTGCTTAAATGAAACTTAATTTTTGTTTAGTTTTGTCATCAATCAAAAAGGGGGAGATTGGTCACCTCTCATATGTTTTGATGTGCCAAAACTATCCAAAAAGTTGATTGATCACTAACCAAAAAATACTAAGGTATGACACAGGTCATAACCAAACCAAAACAGATTTGTTAGATGGTATGACCGTGTGTAAGAAAATTTTTCAAGTGGTATAACCGTGCGCGATCAAGGCATGATCATCCAATAGAAGAAAACTACCCAGATGAACGTGTCATATTGCACGACATCGTTCCTTATAGTCATTCAACGTTTTGCCAAAATGTGTGGCACTTGCATGACCATCCTGCATAACCGTTCCGTTCATGTCAAAAATCAAGATATTTCAAATTTGGAATCCTTCTCACTCTTGACTATTTTCAAAGTCAATCAAGTAAAAACTCATGTATCAAAAGTGGCACGACCGTTCTCTGTGGTGGAACGACTGTTCCTATCTGTAGAGTTTTGCACGACAACGTTCTAAGACTTCTAGAAAATCTTGTGGATTTAGAAGAGCAATTTGGGTGAGACCCTTTCGCGTGGTGGAATGACCATGTGATGCCTTTGCACGATCATACGACATGGTGGAACGTTCATTCCAAAAACCTTAGATTTGAGAAAATATATCCATTGTGTTAGGAACGACCGCTCACGATTATGGAATGATTGTTCCTCTAGGTTCTGTAGACTTTATGAGAGCTGCATCAAACAAAGCAACGACTAACTTTTTAAGGGATATTAAAACTCAACGTTTTTACGCAAAAGGGGACAGAAGAGTCTTATCAAATTAGAGACCATTCCCATATAATCCCTAGAGCTCAAAATCCAAACCACTTACTCTCACTTGTACTCATTTTGTAAATCTTCTGTGTTTTTATTGTCTGTATAAGCCTATATAAAAGAGGCAATCATTCACAGTACACTTTGATCAAATCCTTTGTGGCGAAATCCTGTAAATCTAGGTGTAACCCTATAAATCTAAGTGTGTGTGTCAAAATCCTGTAAAACTATTGTACTTGGCGAATCTGATTCTAGTGCATGTAGGAGGATTGGGGATATAGCTCTGAACCACTATAAATCCCTCAACATTTCTCTCTCTCTCTCTCTCTCTCTCTCTCTCTCTCTCTCTCTCTCTACTTATTTATTACTCTGGTTCATACATTCATTGCTCATAAGTTGATTGCATTTATTGTTCGCATTTGGGTATCTTTATTGCTCATTTGCATTAACTTTGTCATTCTTTGATTGTTGAGTTTATTTATCGAACATAGATTTGCTAAACTCATCATTTGCCATTACTTGTATTGATAGTTTTTATTCTGTGATAATTTTTGTTGATTCCTATCTCCTCAACACCCCCCCCTCTCATTTTCTAGGAATATTAGCCATATTTAGGGTTTAACAATAGTTAATTGTCAATATTGCATCTTTCTAATCTTTATTGCTTCAATTAGGACTCATTCTATAAACTGATAATTAATACACTATCCTCGTGGGAACGATACTCTACATCATCAGTTTATTACTTAATGCGACTAGTGCACTTGTTAAAATGCATATGAAATCACGCATCAGTGATCAAGTCATTCCTAGCCGAACGACCAAATCAAACACCTGTTCCAAGCATATCTGAAGACTTAAGCAAAAAGGCTAAAGCACACATCTAAAGAAAGAATGACCAGAATGAATGACCGTCCATCAAGCCTGTTCCATAGTGAACGACATTGTTCCATTAGAAAATGAACGCCCGTTCCATATGGTGGAATGCTCGTTTCAGTCAAAGTGAAGAATTAGGGTTAGAAGTTGCGAGCTCATAATAGTTTTGGAATTCAAGTGTCAGGCCCGAACGACCTCGACGAATGCCTATTCCAGAAACATTCAAGATCGTTCTAGGAAGTTGTTCATGCTTCTGGAATTTCTAGACTTTAATAACTAAAGTTCGAACGACCATTCCAAATGATGGAACATCGTTCGTGATAGGGGAACGTCACGTTTAATAAAGGGAATGACCATTTGAAGATCTCAAAATCAACAAAAAAGTGTCCATTGGTGTTAGGAATGACTGTTTGTGATGATGGGACACCTGTTCCTTTAAATTCTATAGCTTTGCATAATTGCATTAAATGCAACAACAACTCTATTTTTCGTTTGAGTTGGTGAGATACAAATTCAACGATTTATTGCTCAAAAGAACAAGAGACAAGAGAGATTGAAGTGACAATACATCAAGAACATTATCACATAATACCTAAGCTCAAAAATCCAAATCATAACTCTCATTTTGTACTCATTCTTGAATATCTTTACAAAGGACCTTGAAACCTTTATTGTGTGTACAAGTCTAGCTTGGAGACAATCATTCATAAACACTTTATTATTAATCCTTTGGGTGAAATCATATAAATCTAGAGGCGAAATCTTGTCAATCTATTGTAAAGGCAAAATCTTGTGAAAACTAAAGTAAAGGCGAAATCTGATTTTAGTGGAACTTCAAAAAGGTTGCTTTGAAGAAGTGGACGTAGGAGGCTTGTGCATATAGCTCCGAACCACTATAATATCTGAGCATTTCTCTTCCCTATCTCTCATATGTATTGCTTATTGAATGCTTATACGTGTCTCATGCATATAAGTCATATTTATTGTTTATAGTATATTTGTTCATAAATAGACTTCATTAATTGCTCATTCATTATTGTCTTTAGGGTTGATTAAGTGTTCATAGCATTTGGGTAGTTGTAGATTTATCTAAAATCTCCTACCCTAAATAGACTTTATTTATTGCTCATTCATTATTGTCTCTAGGGTTGATTAAGTGTTCATGTAACATTTGGGTTCTATAAAAAAGATGGATCTTTCGGGTAGAGGGAGAGGAATTCCAGTTTGTAGAAAAATCCTTTTTTTTTTTTTTTTTTTTTTTTCTTTGAAGTTCTTAAACTTCTCTTCAACCTAGAAGATGTTATAGTTCTCTGTCAATAGCAAGAATAGTAAAGAATACCATATTGTATTAAAACTACAAGTAAGCATGCTCTTCCATTGCCATCACGTGGATCTTTAGAATAAAAAATCTTGCTAAGTTTTTACAATAATTAATTTCGCTAAATGTTTTTAGAATGTGTGATAATATACTTAACAAGAAAAACAAATAATTCGGTAAAAATATAAATGAAAAAAAAAATTATATTGGTAAGAAAATAAAATAAAAGAAAAACAAATAATAACTTAATTTGGAAAATGAGAGAAAAAATAATATAAGAAAATGTTGATACAGAAATCTGCACCAACCAGAGAATTTTGATCGACCTTGATAGGACCAAAATGGATGTGCGCATGATTACTGAAAGAAAAACCATGAAGAGGTGGTGGAAAAATTGATGGAAAGCATGTAAACAAGACATGCAAGCTAAGATATGGATTATAGGAGGCAAAAAACTTTAAATAAAGCATAAATTAAAGTTATACCTTCTCCTTAAAGCTTAGGTTTGATGAAGCCAAGATTCAAAGCTATGAACCTTCCACACTTTAACACCACCTTGAGAGAAAGAGAGAGTGGCCGAACCTAAGAGAGAGTTTGTGTGTTTTTCTTTTGAGTGAACAATTGTAACACCCACATCAAGGTATGTAGCTTTACTTATGCCCTTTTACCCTTAGTTGATTTTCGTTACAGTTATTTTGAAAAAAGTGTAAAGAAAATGCCTTAAAATTTCATTAGGGGTAAAATGGTATTTTCACTCATAATAAGTTGAAAAAATGGGCAATGAAAAGAGATAGAATAACATGGAAAAGTTAATAAAAATAAGGGCATTTTGGTAATTGACTAAGGGAAATAGATGGAATTTTATAGAAAGTGCAAGGGCAAAATGGGAAACTATAAATAATAATATGTTATATCAAGAATTGAAGATTGAAACCCTAGCCATTCTTCATCCATTTTCACGCCACCTTCACCTTCAAATCCTCTCAATTCTTCAATTCTTCTTTAAGGGAAATTCATAGATTTTTGGTACTTTTTAGTGGATTTTCAATCCCAAGCATCCTTAGGTAAGATTCTTGCACCAGGAAGTGAGTTTTAATTTTTTAAAGTGTTGAATTTTGATGATTTGTGTTCATAGGATTTAAGAGAAAGAGAGTTGGTTCAAAGAAGATTTTTAAAGTGTTCGATTGCTCACATATAAGGTAAGTAAATCATACTCTAAGTATGATTTAAGTAATATTGTGTAGAGAATTCTTTTTATACATATATATGTGTTTTATATGAAGAATTGTTGATGGATTTGGTGTTGAATGATGATTAGAACTTATCCATGAGAAGTAGTGTTGGTATATTTGATATTTGATGCGAGTTTGGATGAAATTTGGAAGAATTAGAGTAGAAATTTTGGAGTGTACATTTTGGACAGGTTTGGCGTTAAATATGGAGGATGTTATACCAAATTTTTGGTGGCTTAGAAAAGAGATAGAAGTGTAGCCAAATTAGAGTTGCTTTGTGCACATAAGTTGTTTGATGAAATGTCAAAGAGAAGTGCATGTATAAGTATGATTATGTGTTATATTGAGATGAGTTTGTAGATGGTAGAGAATGAACTGTTTGCATTCCATATTGCATAATTGCATTTAAACATGTGAATTTAGAAAGAATTATAAGCATAAAACCATCTACATGCATACATACTCATAAGAGCATGAAAGAGCACTAAAGAATGTTAAAGAGTAAATAGAAAGAAATGATAATATTAAAGAAGTTCAAATCTTAATTTTTATTTAAAGAAAGATAAAAAGAAGAAAAGGTTGTTGTGATGGGGAACCCGTGAGTGACAAGAAGAATTTTCCCCGCATGCACGCTGCCTTTAGTGAGCGGCATAAAATAAGAAAGAAGAATTGGTATGGTCCGTAAGAGTGCATGTGGATGAGAGCTGTACCCAAGAAAGAAGAATACACTTAGACGGCCAAGGTTTCAAATCTATGCCTCAACCGAGTCCGATCGGCAAAAGAATAAGAAAAGAAAAGAATAAGAAAGAAAAGAAAAGAAGAAGAAGAAGAAAGAAAAGAAAAGAATAAGAAAGAAAAGAAAAGAATAAGAAGAAGAAAGAAAAGAAAAGAATAAGAAAGAAAAGAAAAGAATAAGAAGAAGAAAGAAAAGAAAAGAATAAGAAAGAAAAGAAAAGACAAGGATAAGAAAGAAAAGAAAAGAATAAGAAAGAATAGAAAGAAGCACATAAAAGAAAGAAAAACAGAATAAGAATAGAAAAGAAAGAAAAATAGAAAAGAAAATGTATATTTTATGCATTTGTGCATTTGCATCATATATATGCATAATACCATGCCTATTATCTGAGTAGTGGGAAATTAGAATAGAGAAAGAACAGAGAGAGAAAGAATAGAGAAAGAACAGAAGGAAAAACAGAGAAAGAACAGAGAGAAAAACAGAGTAAGAGTAGAGAAAGAATAGAGAAGAATGGGGAAGTGTGAAGTAAGGAAAGAAATTCAGAATTTAAGCAACGGAGAGAGAAGGGTAGCATAGCGGGTTTACTTACTGAGCAATTAGTGCTCACCCCATTGTTTTTAATGCTTTTGCAAGTAACCGGTGAGATGCGGTCACTTGGAACATCACGCAGCGGAAGAGTTGGGCAAAACTGTCGAGTTACTATTTTGAGACTTTATTATAATATGTAAAGATTTGTATATAAAGAAAATTAAATATGTGCCCATAATTTTATACTCGTTTATATGTATATTTTCTTATATATATATATTTAGTGAGTTTTACTGTTATTTTACTAGTATACTAGCTAGAAAGAGAGACACTACAACAATGAACACTTAACCTAAAATGCAACCATTTGCATTTATATATACATGGGTCATTTTATAATTACTTGTTTTTCACTTGCATGCCCCAATAAAATCTTATTCTAAAAAGAGCCCAAGCATTTATTAATTTGCCTTTTGAATAATCAATATTATTGAAGGGCCCATGTAAACTAAACTAGTTTACATTAACAACCCACAAGTTTACCCTTTTGCCCTTTAACTATTAAAAGGTTATTTTAGTTCATCTCATTTATCTTAACGCTTTAAGATATAATAATTAAATACAATTAATTATTGCTTGACACTGTTAGGAAACGATCATCTATGGCAGCGGAAAAACAAAATAATTTACATGATAGATCGTTCCTTAGAACCAAGATCAGGGCACAAAAATTACAGTTTATAAATCATACGCACGTTTGGAGGCTCCTCCAAGTTTGTCTCTGAACGGATTTCGCTACCGACTCAAGTGTAAGATCGAACCAATGTAGCCCACACGAAGATAACTCTAACGAACTAAAGAGGGATTTGCTAGATCCTCTTTAGTCTTTAAGAACCAAAAGAAATCAATCAAACTTTGTTTCAAGCAAAAGCATTCTGGCGTGGGAGAGAAGAGAAAGGGGCTGGAATTTTTCTTTTAATGATTGAAAATGAATTAATTTAATAATTCACAAAGTGTTGCACTTATATAGTGCACACTTTGCCTTATTCCATCATGGAATAGGCTTGGGCTCCAACACAAACACCCCTTGTATCCAAACAGCCCCCTTTAGATATTTTAATAATTATTATTTTTATTTTTCAATTAATATATATATATATTTCATATATTAACATTTAACAATAACAATAATTCCTTTAAATATATGCGAACACATATTTAAATATAATTTCACTTATTTAATTTTAATTAACAAATTAAATAAGGGCTACGACCTCAGCAAATTTAATTGCATTGTGAAATTACCAAAATACCTTTTCGTCTAAAAAGACAAAAACGCCCTTCTTATAAACTGGTTCTTAAATTATCTTCTATGTGTGTGACTCATAGGCTCCTTATCATACCGGCAGTGTGTAGTATCGCAATTAACACCAATTAATCGTCTCACTACACACAGACTAAGATTGGCCCCTAGCAAGGCATCATGGCCACCTGATAGATTCAGATTCAGCAAAGCAGCTATTTGTCAACGATATGGTTACCGTACAATCAAATCCTTTCATCATTCCTTATCTCAACGAGACTGTGGTATAGAAATAGTGTCAACCTTGGTTACTCTCGACATTATTGTTAGAGTAGATGCCCTAGAGCCAATCAATTATTGTAGAATTGACTCTTTGTAATAATGTTCATTAATCAATAAAAGGCATTTTATTCTATATCGCGTAAATCATTGTTATTGCAATATGTATTGATATATGTCCTTAGAATGGTAGAGCCGTGACGAGGGTATCAAGTGTTTCAAATCTTGATAGTGAGAACCCTATGAGCACATATGGTGGCCATTCTAGAAACGTCCGTAGCCCCAGTATTATTCTGAACTAAGGGCACAGATAATACGGTAAGGCTATCATAGTGTTGAACGACCCTGTCGAAAGGCAGTGACTGATCTCACTTGTCAAGGTTGTTTGGTGACAACCTGGTGCAACACATGGGTGTTTGTTGTAGGCGATTACACCACAGCAAGTTCACTGGACTGACCCACCAGAGGATTCCATATGGATGGTAACCCCAGTGTCTATGGAACAAATCCTCTAACGAATGGTGGTGCATGTGATCCTTAGACTTGAGATCACCGGAGCGCCTTGTGCACCGATTGGTGTAGTTTGACACTAGCCTAACGCAGTTCTTTTCAGAGCTGTCAATACGGTGGTGATTGGCTGCATCAAGGAGTGTATCAAGACTATGGTGGATTGACAGAGGATTCATCACTCCCGGGTACGGGAGAAAGTTATCTCACGGCGCAATTCAGTATATGGCAATGACACTAAAACTGTGGCCACAGTGGGATTGAGTTGTTGCTCTATCCAGTTTATAATACGGGTCATTGGTCCAGAAACTGAATAAATAATATCGAGAGTAACCGAAGGTTGACACTATTTCTATGCCTTCGTCTCGTCGAGATAACGTATGATGAAAGGATCGAATTGCACGGTAACCATATCGTTGACAGGTAGCTACTTTGCTGAATCCGAATCTATCGGGTGGCCATGATGCCTTGCTAGGGGCCAATCTTGGTCTGTGTATTAGTGAGACGATTAATTGGTGTTAATCGCAATACTATACACTGCCGATATGATGAGGAGCCTAAGGGTCACACACATAGAAGACAATTTAAGATGCAAGAAGAAAGAAGGGCGTTTTCGTCTTTTAAGGCGAAAGGGTATTTTGGTAATTTCACAGTGCAATTAAATTTGCTGAGGTCGTAGCCTTTATTTAATTTGTTAGAAAAATTAAATAAGTGAAATTACGTTTAAATGTGTGTTCGCACATATTTAAATATATTATCATTATTGTTAAATGTTAATATATATTTAAATATATATTAATTGATTTTAATTGAGATAATGATGGAAAATAAAATAAATCAAATTGGGAGTGTTTGGCAACATAGGGCGTTTGGGTTGGAGCCCAAGCCTATTCCGTATGGGATTAGGGCAAATTGATTTTTAATATAAAAGGAAAAGTGTGATTTTTAATTAAGGGATTTTTCTTTGAAAATAAAACACACAGCAGCCCTCTCTTTTCACTCCCACGGCAGAAACACTCTTGGCCCAATAATCTATTTCAATTGATTTGTTTTCTTCTTAATCTTGAAACCAAAGAGGATCTAGCAAATCCCTCTTTGGTTCTTTTGAGATTGTCTTCGTGTGGACTATGTGGGTTTGATCCTACACTTGGATCGGTAGCAAAACATTCGTCGACAAATTTGGAGGAGCCTCCAACGTGGGTTTGTTTCTCTTAACTCATGTTTAATATTTCTGCAGATTCTTATTATGATAAAATTGTAAAATTATACCCTTGATCTTGGCTCATGTAAACGATCCCTGAATTATTTGTTTTTTTGTTTCCGCTGCGTATACGGGACCGTTTACTAACAATTATGTATTCAGTTATTGGACCAATGACCTGTATTATAAACTAGATAGAGCAACAACTCAATCCCACTGTGGTCATAGTTTTAGTGTCATTTCCATTTACTAAATTGCGCCGTGAGATAACTTCTCCCGTACCTGGGAGTGATGAATCCTCTGTCTATCCACCATAGTCTTGATACACTCCTTAATGCAGCCAATCACTACCGTATTGACAGCTCTGAATAGAACTGTGTTAGGCTAGTGTCAAACTACACCAATCGGTGCATAAGGCGCTCCGATGATCTTAGGTCTAAGGATCACATGCACCACCATTCGTTAGAGGATTTGTTCCATAGATACTAGGGTTACCATCCATATGGAATCCTCTGGTGCGTTAGTCTAGTGAACTTGCCAACAGCAAGCACCCATGTGTTGTACCAAGTTGTCACCAAACAACCTTGACAAGTGAGATCAGTCGCTGCTTTTCGACAGGGTCGTTCAACACTATGATAGCCTTACCGTATTATCAGTGCCCTTACTTCAGAATAATACTAGGGCTACGAACGTTTTTAGAATGGCCACCTTATGTGCTCATAGGGTTCTCACTATCAAGATTTGAAACACTTGATACCCTCATCACTGTTCTACCATTCTAAGGACATATATCAATACATACAATGATGATTTACGCGATATAGTATAAAATGCCTTTTATTGATCAATGAACATTGTTACAAAGAGTCAATTCTACAATAATTGATTGGCTCTAGGGCATATACTCTAACAATCTCCCACTTGCACTATAGCCAATCATTCATGTATTTAATACTAAATGATCTCAAGTGCCTTTCATGCTTTTGCTGCGTCAGTGGATCTGCGAGATTGTCGTCAGTATGCACTTTATTGATCTGCATATCTTTCCTCTCAACTATCTCTTTGATGAGATGGAATCGTCTGAGTATGTGTTTGGACTTCTGATGAGGTCATGGTTCCTTGGCTTGAGCGATTGCTCCATTATTGTCACAATAGATGTCTATTGGATCAACAATCGTGGGAACCACACCAAGTTCAGTAACGAACTTCTTAATCCAGACTACCTCCTTGGCCATATCTGACAATGCAATATACTCAGCCTCTATTGTAGAGTCTGCTACAGTGCTTTGCTTGGAGCTCTTCCAGCTCACTACACCCCCATTGGGACAAAATACAAACCCTGATTGCGATCAATAATCATCTTTGTCCTTATGAAAACTAGTATCACTGTATCCTCTTACAGTGAGCTTATTTTCCCCTCCATAAACCAAGAACATATCCTTAGTCCTCTTCAGGTACTTAAGAATATTCTTGATAGCCATCCAGTGACGCTCACCTGGATCCGATTGATATCTACTACAAGTGCTCAAAGCACATGAGACATCAATCCAAGTACATAGCATGACATACATGATGGATCCAATTGTTGATGCATATGTGATCCTCTTCATCCTATCTCTCTCATCTTGTGTTCTAGGACACAATTCCTTAGAGAGATAAACACCATGTGACATCAGAAGAAATCCCTTCTTGGATTCTTCCATACTGAATCGTTTCAGTACTTTGTCAATATATGCACTCTGACTTAGGCCAAGCAACCTACGCGATCTATCACGATAGATCTTTATTCCAAGGATGTAGGCTGCTTCCCCTAAGTCCTTCATAGAGAAGCACTTGGATAACCAAGTTTTTACTGACTACAAGTTCGGTATATCATTCCCGATCAAAAGTATGTCATCGACATACAACACTAGGAATGCCACTACACTCCCACTCACTTTCTTGTAAACACAATGCTCATCTTCATTCTTGATAAAACCGAATTCTTTTACGGCTTCATCAAAACAAATGTTCCAACTTCTTGAAGCTTGCTTGAGTCCATATATGGATCTCTACAACTTGCATACCTTATCAACTTACCCATCAAGAACGAAACCATCGGGTTGTGTCATATACACATCCTTTTCAAGGTTTCCATTCAGGAAAGCTGTTTTGACATCCATTTGCCAAATCTCATAGTCATGATATGTAGCAATCACAAGCATAATCCGGATGGATTTAATCATGGCAACCGGCGAAAAGGTTTCTTCATAGTCAATACCATGAATTTGTTTGAAACCTTTGGCAACTAGTCGTGCCTTATAAGTATGCACCTTCCCATCAATGCAGTCTTCTTCTTGAAGACCCATTTACACCATATGGGTTTTACCCTTTCAGATGGTTCCACCAGAGACCATACTTGGTTCTGGTACATGGAGTCCATCTCAGATTTCATGGCTTCAAGCCATTTAACAGAATTGGATCTGATATAACATCTTCGTAGGTTCTAGGTTCATCGTCTTGGTAGACTAGTACGTCACCATGTTGAGTCACGAGATAACCGTATCTCTCAAGCTCATGGCGTACTCTTCCAAATCTACGTAGTTCCTATGCTACTTGAGGCGGTTCACTTTGATCCACAAGTTGTGGAATGACCTCCTTATAATGTTCAACCACCTTCTATGGCACATCATCCTGTTCTTCGTCTAGTATATTTTGTGGTTCTAGAACTTCATCGAGTTCTACTTTTCTCCCACTAGTATTTCTTAGAAAAAATTCATTTTTTAGGAAGATACCAGAACGAGCAACAAAAATTTTGCGCTCTTTTAGGTGGTAGAAATAGTATCCTTTGGTCTCTTTTGGATACCCCTCAAATATACATTTACAGGATTTTAGAACCAGCTTGTTCGAAGTTAATTTCTTAACATAAGCTTCGCAACCCTAAATCCTTAGATAAGACAAGTTAGGCTTTCACCCACTCCATAGTTCATATGGAGTCTTATCTATAGACTTTGACGGCATACGGTTCAAAATGTGAGTCGTAGTCTCTAGGGCATAACCCCAGAATGATGCAGGTAGATCACTAACACTCATCATGGACCTAACCATATCAAGTAAAGTCCTATTCCTCCTTTCAGACACTCCATTGTGTTGGGGTTTATATAGAGGGGTGAGTTGTGACACTATCCCACATTCCTTTAGGTATTCAGAAAACCCTGAGCTTAAGTATTCACCTCCTAGATCCGACCGAAGAGCTTTAATACTTTTGTCCAACATATTCTATACTTCATTTTTGAATTCTTTGAACTTATCAAAGGCTTCAGATTTATGTCTCATAAGGTAGACATAACCATATCTACTGAAATCATTAGTAAATGTGATGAAGTATGAATATCCACCTCTAGCTTCAACTATTAGTGGACCACATACATCCCTATGGATGATGCCTAACAGTTCAGTAGCCCTTTCACCTTGTCCTGTGAAAGGAGACTTGGTCATCTTGCCTAACAAGCATGACTCGCATTCCTCAAATGACTGAAAGTCAAAAGGGTCCAAAACTCCATCCCTTTGAAGTTTTGCAATGCAGGTCCTATTAACATGACCCAATCTACAGTGCCAAAGATATGTCTGGTTTTGATCGCTATGTTTAGCTTTCTTGGTTTCAACATTGAGAATATCTTTATTATTTAAATCAAGAACATATAACCCATTACATAACCTTACAATTCCAAATAGAATACCATTCAAACTAAAGGACAACAATCCATTAGATATCTCAAAATGATACCCTATATTATCCAAACCGGATACTGAAATAATATTTCTAGAAATAGAAGGTACGTAATAACAGTTATGTAGTTCCAACAACAAGCCCATAGGCAAAGATAAACAGTAAGTCCCTATAGCCAATGCAGCCATATGTGCTCCATTTCTAACTCGTAGTTCTATCTCTCCCTTGGCGAGCACTCTACTCTGCCTTAGTCCTTGCACATCAGTGCAAATGTGAGTACCACATCCTGTGTCAATGACCCAAGATGTTATGGGAGAGAAGTTAATCTCAATCATAAATATACCTGAAGTTGTAGCCTCTGACTTTTTCTTGCTTGCGAGGAAAGCCTTGTAGTGTTTCCTCCAATAGCCAGGCTTGCCATAATAGAAGCAGACTACTTTGCCTTCCCCTATGCCATTCTCAGGCCCAAGAGAAACATGTCATTTGGGTTTGGGCTTGAGTTTGGCCTTGGCCTTACCATCGCTGTTACCCTTTCCTATACTGGCAACAACCAGTAAAACAGGCTTGGACTTCTTCAAGTCCTGCTCTGCAGTCCTCAGCATGTTCAAAAGTTCACAGGGTTTTCACCATCGTGTTCATATTGAAATTCATTATGAACAGTGCATAAAAGTCAAGCAAGGATTGCAGAATCAAATCCATTTGTAATTCTGTATCCAGCTCAAATCCCAAAGTCTCAAGCCTCTTTATGTGCTCTATCATCTTAAGCACATGAGGACCAACTTGGGCTCCCTCAATCAGACGACTCCCAAACAGTGCTTTCGACACCTTGTACCTCTCATGTCGAGCATTTCCTTCGAAAAGCTCCTTGAGGTGTAGAATAATGGCAGCAGCGTCCATATTCTCATGCTGCTTTTGCAGCACTGGTGTCATCGATGCTAACATCAAGCATTGAACGCCATCAATATCATCAAGGAACTTTTGATAAGTATCCTTTACTTCCTGAGTGGCATCAGGATCAAGCTCAGCCATGTATGGCTTTTCAAGGATATACAATTTCTTTTTCGACTTGAGTATAATCCAAAGATTACGATACCAGTCTGAGAAATTGGATCCATCCAACATGTTTTCTTTCTCGATTATCGGTCACAAGTTCATAATGCTCATTTTGGTGAATCTATAATTGCAGAAAAGATAAAGTCATTATAAAGTTCATTATTATTTAATATGGCCTTTTATTAAACGATGCTCCCACTATTTTACTCAAGTCAATAGCCATCACTATTAACTCGGGAAAGCCCGTTGACTTTCCTAGTGGACTGAGATCCCATCCGGCCCATTTCAAACCTTTGCTTTAGCGAACAAGCCAAAATGAGTTGATTAGGTAGGCCAACAAACTTAATCCACACTAGTTGATAGCTCCTACTATCAACCTCAAATTTGAAGAAGCCAACAAGCCAATCACAAAATCCAATGGCTCTAACTATTGTCCTCAAGTGTGATTCTCAGTATCAGTAGAGTGGACACTACATGCCACCACGTACACACAATATGTGTACTTCTCTACTATGCCTATGACACGTTTATCAACCTTCGCTTTGGTGAACAAGCAAAACCGTCATTTTAAGTCAACCCATCACCATTAAGGAAAACTCCAATGCATTTTAACCTCCCACTGGTAGAAGTGTACCCTTCGCTTTGGCGAACAAGGTTTTGACGAACAGTGGTTTGATTAAAACCATGGTGATGGAAGGCTTACGTGACTTAATATCTTTTAATAGAGGGTTTGTTATTTAATGTCTCACCAGATTATTATCTTTGTTAGAATGACATTGTTTGGCATGTTATTGAACATTCAACCTTAGCATGCATTCTAAACAAACTATTAAAACGTGCTGGTACATGGCCCAACTAAAAACCAATTTCCTCAAGCCTAGAGGAATCGGTAGGTCACTTAGGGGTCCTGTAATAAAATCTTGAATCTTCAAGTATGGTCGTATTTTTCTTTGATCCTTCTTCAAGTACATTACAAAAATATCATTCTAAATTTTCAGTGAGAATAATTATACAAAATTCTTTACATCAATAAATTTAGAAACCTCGATTTACATTTGAGGGGAATGAGATGAGAAGAGAATGTACATCGAGAATAGGAGAAAGGCAGGACTTGCAGGCCCTGTTTTATAAATTGGAACCATACATACTCAAAAATTAAAACATTCACCATAGGTCTAAGGCTCATGTACCGGGCACCATGCAATATACAAACAAGTACATGGCATACATTTCAAAAACAATCAATTTTTGAATTGGGTGGGTTAATTATTAATGACCCTCTGACAATTTACAGATCTACATTTGGTCCAAAAGTTTTGAAACTTTATAATCTGGCCCCTATGCACTTAGAAGTGCGCTCGCTGTGGCGATGGGTTAGATCGCTTCAGCGTGCGCTGATTAACGCCGCGTTCACGCTCCACGTGCATTCGATCGTGGTGATGGGTTATATCGCTGCGGCAACCGCTGGTTTTGCAATCAGTGTGTACGCCAACAACACACACCGCAACGAGCGTACATTGATTTGTAGCAACAGAACAATTCAACCAGCAACCAAAGTACGCCAAACGGATTTTGCAATCAATCTAAACTACTGATTTCAACAAAAATCCATAACCTAGTATATTCCAAATTCTAGATCATCAACAAATTAAATTAATCAATTAATTGATTTCTTAAAACATTCTTTCATGGAAGATTTTGTGCAGATTCATCAAGGCAACATGTTATCAATCAAATACATGTAATCTACCATTCACAAAAACTGTAAAATATGGTACCCTAGGCTTTGACACCACTGTTAGGAAATGATCATCTATGGCAGCGGAAAAACAAAATAATTTACATGATAGATCATTCCTTAGAACCAAGATCAGGGCACAAAAATTACAGTTGATAAATCATACACACGTTTGGAGGCTCCTCCAAGTTTGTCTCTGAACGGATTTCGCTATCGACCCAAGTGTAGGATCGAACCAATGTAGTCCACACGAAGATAACTCTAACAAACTAAAGAGGGATTTGCTAGATCCTCTTTAGTCTTTAAGAACCAAAAGAAATCAATCAAACTTTGTTTCAAGCAAAAGCATTCTGGCGTGGGAGAGAAGAGAAATGGGTTGGAATTTTTCTTTTAATGATGGAAAATGAATTAATTTAATAATTCACAAAGTGTTGACTTATATAGTACACACTTTGCCCTATTCCATCATGGAATAGGCTTGGGCTCTAACACAAACACCCCTTGTATCCAAACAGCCCCTTTTAGATATTTTAATAATTACTATTGTTATTTTTCAATTAAATTCAATTAATATATATATTTCATATATTAACATTTAACAATAACAATAATTCATTTAAATATATGCGAACACATATTTAAATATAATTTCACTTATTTAATTTTAATTAACAAATTAAATAAGGGCTACGACCTCAGAAAATTTAATTGCACTGTGAAATTACCAAAATACCCTTTCATTTAAAAGGACGAAAACGCCCTTCTTATAAACTGGTTCTTAAATTATCTTCTATGTGTGTGACTCGTGGGCTTCTTATCATACCGGCAGTGTGTAGTATCACGATTAACACCAATTAATCGTCTCACTACACACAGACCAAGATTGGCCCCTAAAAAAGCATCATGGCCACCCGATAGATTCGGATTCAATGAAGCAGCTAACTGTCAATGATATGGTTACCGTACAATCCAATCCTTTCATCATTCCTTATCTCGACGAGACCGTGGCATAGAAATAGTGTCAACCTCGGTTACTCTCGATATTATGTATTCATTTACTGGACCAATGACCTGTATTATAAATTGGATAGAGCAACAACTGAATCTCACTGTGGCCACAGTTTTAGTGTCATTGCCATTTATTGAATTATGTCGTAAGATAACTTCTCCCGTACCCAGGAGTGGTGAATCCTCTATCTATCCACCATAATCTTGATACACTCCTTAATGCAGCCAATCACCACCGTATTGACAGCTCTGAATAGAACTGTGTTAGGCTAGTGTCAAACTACACCAATCGATGCACAAGGCGCTCTGGTGATCTCAAGTCTAAGGATCACATGCACCACCATTCGTTAAAGGATTTGTTCCATAGACACTGGGGTTACCATCCATATGGAATCCTCTGGTGGTTCAGTCCAGTGAACTTGCCTACATCAAGCACCCATGTGTTGCACCAGGTTGTCACTAAACAACCTTGACAAGTGAGATCAGTCGCTGCCTTTCGACAAGGTCGTTCAACACTATGATAACCTTACCATATTATCTGTGCCCTTACTTCAGAATAATACTAGGGCTACGAACGTTTCTAAAATGACCACCTTATATGCTCATAGGGTTCTCACTATCAAAATTTGAAACACTTGATACCCTCGTCACGGTTTTACCATTCTAAGGGCATATATCAATACATACAATGATGATTTAAGCGATATAGTATAAAATGCCTTTTATTGATCAATGAAAATTATTACAAAGAGTTAATTCTACAATAATTGATTGGCTCTAGAGCATCTACTCTAACATTAACCTTTAAAATGTCACAAATAATTTCTATGTAACTATTACCATAGAATCCTGTCATTACCCTCGGAAGGTGCTAGCCCTCTTCTAATAATCATTTCTCTCTCTTATCCTTCTCTAACTTCTCAAGGCTATTGGTGTGACCATGTAGGTCTACCGTGGATTAGCCGTGAGTTGGTTCTAAATGAATCCAGAAACTTGTCCAGAGGCCCAACGACTATGGTAAACATCTATGCCGTAGTCCCTAAACCACAATGAAGAAATACTTCATCGAACCCTTTTCAGATCATATATACCATGCATGTAAAGTCTCTCCATTGATATATCCTGATCGAGTACGGATTCATGGAAGGTCAAAATCCTAAGCTCGATCTTTTATCGAATCATCGAATCGTCGATCAATATGTCCGGAACTTGTCATCACAAACTTGCTTTCGTATGACTAATAATAGACTTTGGCCAGAGATTCTGATTTCTAACATTTATTGATGTTCGTCCAAGAACTCGAATCTGGATGGAGTCAGCAGTACTCCTGATCCTATATTTTCGAGTCAATGGATCCCTTCTTGACCATCGTTCGTTTCTGCATATGAACAACACATGACCAAATAGGCTTTATCATACGAAACATGACTAGTCTCATACTTATACACCGTATGAACCATACGCATCCGTATCGGATCCAACCACAATGTCTCAGGTCAAAGGACTACATCATGCACTGATATAACCAAACGATAAATCATTGACTACTTGTTTTTTCAAGTGATTTGTCGTTATTCGGCCACGTTTGAAAAACAGTTCACCAACTGCTAATCCATACTAATGCCCTAGTGACATGACTATTATTGTCATTCGTACTTATATCAACTCATGATATCTTTCGGAAGCATCTAGTTTGCCTACTATGCAATATAGTTGCCCAAATTATATTGCTTCCATAGGGAACCTTTTGATAAATTCATTTACCGATTAAATGAATCATCTGGATAATTCATATACATACTTTATTTTAAATGCATGACTGAATAAAGGAAGCAATTTATATATATGAATTGAAGAATTCTTTCTTCTATTATTTATGATATATTGATACAAGACAAAATGCTATGAAACCGACAACACGAATGGTTTCTAAGGCATACACTAACAATTACAGGTAACCAGTGTTAGACAAATATTAAGTGCAATAAAATAAATGGCAATGAGAATTTTAAAGTGGTTCGGCAAGGTAAACTCTTAAGCCTAAGTCCACTGTTTTTTGTCTTTTCCGTGAGAGCTTACAATGTGAATTCTGTGTTAAAGTCGTAACCCCTTTTTCATCATTTATGGGGGTTTATAAACAAGGTTTGTACAAAGGAAAAAGTGAAAATAAAGGGATTACAGTTGATCTAAACTGCAATTCTGATATTCTTGTGATTGGGCATTGTGATCGTGCAGAGATTGATGTTGATTTGGTCATTCCCGCAATATAAGGGATCTAAAGATATCTGGGAATTGATTGAATGATCATTCGGGTTGTTTACGACTAACTTATGCTGGGTCGAGCTATGTGTTGATGAGCTTGTGCTTGGTCGGACAACCGATGGAGTCGAGCTAGTTCTGGATCGAACTATATCCTCTTGGTGGCCCGAGCTTGGTGGAAAAATCACTCACAACATCTACCCCCTAGTGTTCAATACTCGTTTCAAGGTTCGAAGACTATTACTTGATTTGATGCCAAGCTTGGCATCACTAACAAGTCTTCGGATGCAGGTTCGATCGAGCTCCCAAGGTCGACCTCATGTCCGATCAACATGCTTCACACTTGTTCACTTCCCGCGATACTTGCCAAACTCAGAACATGAAAAGTTAGGGCAAAAATGTAATTTCCAAGCGGTCATGTCGCATTAAATGCGACAGCCTTTGTCAGTCATGTTTTGTCGCGCGTGGACGACTACAGCTATCCATGCGTGAAGTTGATGTGAGGTGCGATAACGATTGTCATTGTAACAGTCCCATGGTTTGTCGCTCTTTGCATATGGATGACGCGTGGCCACATCTAAGGGCCGAGATTGTTTGACGATTGAAGGGTCTAGATTCACTGTAGATCGATGGCTACAATTAAACCCTGCCATTTCGTCTTCTATGCAAACCACTATAAAAGGTGGCGAAGTTGTCAGAATGCTTATTCAATCCATGAAGGTTCTCTGACGTCTTTGTCCACTTTGTAGCTATTTCGTCATCGTCACGGTACTCTTTTTGGCGAGTTTCTGCATTTCTTTCATTGTGATAAGGTTCTCTTCCCTTCCTCTACTCGTTTTTCTCATTTTTGCGTCAAAGGGTGGCTACTGTCGTGGCCACATTGGATATTCTAGGGCTTTAGTAGGGTTTTTGAAAACGTCTCCAATGGTCCTAAGTTTAAGGAGGGTTTAACGCGGTGGCCGTCAGAACCTGGGGTAGGTCGCATGCGTTCGTTGTGTGGCACGAGCTATCTTAGGTGCCTGAATTGAAAGCAAGTGTGAAATGGTCAGGCTTTAACACTTGTTCGCTTCTGTTTCAGGTACCTAGAAGTGAGCTATAACCATGTCTTCCTCCAGCAGTCACATAATCGACCACATGTTCGATTCACTCGCAGGCTCAGTAGTCCTTGGGGATTCAGCTCTTGAGGTTTCCAAGGAAATTACTGTATAAAGCTTGGACCCTGACGCGGTGGGCTCTTCCGACCATGCCTCGATACAGTTGGGTCATCCCGCGCAGTCTCCAATCTATAGGTTGCGAAGAAAGCCACAATCCGGGATTACTATCGGGGATCTAGAATGCATAAGGGCTATCTACGCATAGCAGCTTAATTTGATGGCCTCGAGGGACATTTCTCGAAAGAATCCCTTGCCTAGATGGGTGGCGATCTCTGAGACCCTCCTTAGATGCAGGGTATCCATTCCCCCTCATTGTTTTATTGACGATATGCTGAGGCAGTTTGACATCATCCCTCTCCAGCTTTCTGCAAATTCCTACATATCATTATTTCTCTGTACATAGCGTACATAATCACTAAGTTGGGCGAGCTATCTGTCGAGGAGCTCGTACATCTGTACTGTAATATCCCACTTGAGGTACGTATTTAAGATTTGTCGTATTAGCTAATAATTTTATTGTTTTAACTTAAATTGAGTTTGTATGTTGAGTTGGTTGAATTGTTGCCTTGAAATGGGTTGAGTTTTGGTGAAGTTGGAAATTTAAACTTCGCCGCGGCAAGGAGGAGAGTGGCACTACGGGTAGGTTCTGCCTTATTTCGCCGAGGTGACGAAAATGCTTCGCCGCGGCGAAGGGCCTAAAACAAAGATTCTTGAGTTTTCTAGAGAATTCTTCTTTTGGGACACAATGACCATTCTACCCCTAATTAGTAGGAAAAGTGGGGAGTAAAATGAAAGGAAATTTAGTAGAGATTGTGTTTGAATGGGGGTGTAGTTGTAAAGAATCAAAGGATATAGATGGAATTTTCAAGAAAGGACAAGGGCAAAATGGGAAATGAAGCTTATAATATGAACTAAAAAGAGTAAAGTGTAGAGAAAGCCCTTATTCATCTTCATTCCACCGCCTCTTCCATTGCCCATATTCTCTCAATTTCTCCACCCAATTTTCCAAGAGTTCTAAGGGATTTAAGAGGGGTTTTGAGTAGAGATTTCATCTAAAGCTTCCTAAGGTAAGAATTCATGCTTTAGATGTGAGTTTTCTTGTATTTATAGTGAGGTCTTATTGTGTTGTTGCTGCCCTTGTGGTTGTTTTGAGTTGTAGAGAAGAGACAAGTCCACAAAGGGAAGGAAAAGTGCTAAGGAAGCCATCTTTGCACAAGGTAAGTAAATCCAACCAAGTTGAGTTATGACTAAGCTTTGAGTAGAGACTTATTTTAATTATGTATGTACATGGTATACCTACTGAAAATTGAGATGAGATGTGTGCTTAGTCTTAGTAGTTGGGATTGATTAAATATGAGAAGTGTTGTTGATATGTGTATTGAGAATGGAGTTTGAGATGAAGTTTGAGAGATGTTGTGTAATCCTTTTTGGGAGTGCTTTTCTTGACAGGGATTATGAGTAATTGAGGGAGTTTTTCCCCAATTTGGATGGCTAGAAAAATGAAGTTTAGTAGTAATTTTCGTAGGGTGTTTATATGCACATGAGATGTTTGAGGAAATGCCTAAGTGAAATCTGCCCTGTCACTGCCGTAACTTTCTGAGTAATTTTTGAGTATCTTACGGTTCGAACTGGGCTGAGACCAAAACAGAGAAGTTGTAGCCCTGTTTCTAAGCTTTGAAACGAGACCAGAACCGTAGTAATCCGAGGTGTATAGCATAAGTTATGGCCGTTTTAGTGTGACTGGTGCAGAATGACTGTTTTGAGGAAATCTTGTAGTTGGCATTTCATTAGTGCATTAGGGAGCATGAGATAGCTCTACACCTTTGTTTATACACTTGAGAAGTAGCTTGAGATTTAGTATAGAATGTGAGTATAAGTTCTTTAAGAGTTAAGAGAATGAAGTAGGTTGTGCGATGGGGAACCCGTGAGTAATGGGTAGAGTATTCCCGCATGTACGCCGCATTGAGAGCGCGGCATGAGTATCAGATAGAGAAGTGGTGTAGCCCGTGAGAGTGCATGCGGATGAGGGCTATACCCGAGTACCCGAGAGAGAGATATTATATACTCACATGGCCAAGGGTTCCGAATCCATGCATAACCGAGTCCGATCGGCTAGAATGAGTAGAGGTCACGTAGAGTGGGAGCGAGTCCCGGCCGTGCCCCCGGTGAGATGGGGTCGTGATTTACGAAAGAGTTATTAGAAAAGAGTTCTAAGAGAAAGAGAAAGAGGAAAAGAAAGACGTACCCAAAGAGTTATTGAACGGGGAGTTGTAAGGAAAGAATTAGAGAAAGAGAGTTACGGGGCTAGTATGAGTAGAGGATTTACTTACTGAGCATTGTTTTAGTGCTCACCCCGTTGTTTTCCCATGTTTTGCAGGACCTAGGTGAGGACACTGTCGGATGGATGTCGGCGTGCGAGGAGGAGTGGTTATACTGTCCCTGATGTTTTGATGACTTTTTGTATACGTTATATATATTTTGTGTAAAAATGTATATGTTTGTAAAGAGTATGTATATATGTTTAATAAAAGAAAAACTTGGGCCCAATTTCTTTATGTTATTTTATATGTATTTCAGTATAATCTTTTGAGTATTAGTGGCTATTACATGTACAGGCTCAAAAAATGGCAATACCAGATGTACTACCTTTCCAAAGAGAGAAAGGTACGTTTCAACAGGCTGATCGATGTCCCATAGAAGGTCCTGCACTAAGACTCACAGTTTTTCTTCTATAAAGCGCAGGAGACCAACGCCTTCACCTCAGAAGCGAGTAAGATTTTGACTTACCGTATGTGTGAGGATTGCTTTCAAGCTTTGTGTTCTAGCTAACCGGATTGCCTTGTTTTGTAGTTAACATCGAGTAGAATTATCTCCCTACCGTGAGCTTGCAAAAGCTCTAGCGTTTTAGCGACCTTCCCGATGGACAATGTACTATTAACGAAATCATTACACTCCCCCACCTGTGAGCATACGGCTTCTGTCGAGACGATGCAAGATTTCCTACGATCTTGGAAAAAGGTAAGTTATCGTTTACTCGTACTTTTTCCCACGTGAATAAGTCACTTACTATTTGTTACTTTCTTGCAGAGATGTGGGCCGAGAAACCCAAAGACCTTAAGAAGAAAACGATAGCTTCGTCGGCTGCTAAGAAGACACTAATTGCTTAGTCGATGAAGCAACCTGCTAGTGGTGAGCTTGGGGAGGGCCCTAGTGCGAAAAGGCCCGCAACTGTTCCAAAGGCAGCGGGCGGAAAGAGTGTCTTTAAGCCCTAGAAAAGGTTGGCAAAGAAAACTCCTAAGCTTACTATAGGCTCGGGGAAACTGAAGGCACTCGAGTAACACAATAGCTCTAGTAAGAAGAAAGCAACCGAGCCTCTAGGGGGCTCGGGCAAACAAAAGGTGGCTGGTAGCGTGCCAAATGCACCAAATTAATTAACCTTACTAACCTGTATATAGGGTGAGCAAGTGTCGATCCCACAGGGAATGATTCGATTAAATCCTATATTCTATGCTAATAGCCACAATGAAAACAACACAATAAAACCCTAAACAGTGAACAGGACAACACAATAGAGTAATGAAAGGGGTTTGTAATCAAGGCAAACTAAAGTAAAACAAAGAAGTCTCTAATGGAAGAAAAAATCAGGTTAAAAACAATTAGTTCTCGGTTCAAGATCCACCTAAACATGCATTAGACAAGAACTAACCGTAACACTATTCAATCTCGTTATTATGGAACTATTGACCCTAGGAAACAACAAGCTCTGTTACCCGAATTCTCCCTTAATCGTCACTACTGAAATAAGCTCTTCAAGTAGATCCTAACCCTTGACCAACCTAGAATAAGCTCTCTAAGTTTAATTCAATGGCAGCCTTAAGAATTAAGAAAATAGATCAATCTAAGCAACAATCACACAAGCTCGGATTATTTAACTTAGGTTATGTTATTCAAGATGACAGAATGAAAACTTGTCCATAATCATCTATCATCATGTGTTACCCATTGAATAGAAAAATGACAATTTTTGATCACAATTCCTAATTCTAACAGATAAAATTCCGATAAAATAATTCAGCAAGCCATTACTAAATCACCCAAATAGAAAATTATAAACAATTAAAACATAATAACATAAACAATTCCAATAAAAACGAGATTAAGAACAATGTTACTGAAGTTAGATTACACCAATGACATGAATTTAGGCTTCAAAATCCCCTTGAACTGAAGAAGAAAGGTCAGCCTCACATCTTGACGTCGAAAGTAAAAGAAAACCGAAAAAACTAAAAACTACTGCTGTTCTCTTCTCTCCCCTTTTTAACCTAACAAATCATCAATAAATAACATGTGTTTTCCTTAATTCTACCCCAGGAATCATGGAAATTACTTTCCTAGACGTTTCCTAAAAGATAGACTTCCAGATTTGTCAAAATCTTATCAGATATGGAAAACAGAATTCGTCTCCAGCTTGCACCAGGATTCTCACAATGTAAAAGATCTTTTCTGGGCTCAGTCACTTCATAGAAATTGTATTCCAGGATGTGTAGATGAATCTGGGCTTTTGAATCACCTGCTTTCTATATTTGACGCTCCAGGTAGGCCCATTCGAAGATTCAATACTCAGCCAGGAAATCCTTCCGCGACTAGGATTCCAGGTCCAGTTTTGCAACAACTAATGAAGACCCAAAAAAACTCGGATTCTCTCCCATAATACCTTCTTGAAAAGCTTGATTTGTTTACTTTAATTTCTCTGAAGAACACTTTTGCAATCAAGAAATCTAACTCCATGAAAAACCTGAAAGACGCAGCACTGGTCAGAATAACAAAAATTCTGGAATTTCCTAATCTTTTATCACTTATTTCCTAAAGTCTATCCAACTATGCCAAACTCACAAAATAAACTCTAATCAACTCAAATAGGCATAAAACATAACAAAAAACATAATATGGAAGGAATAAAAATATATAAATTACACTCTTATCAGTGGCTCAGGCAAAAAGTCATCGTGTAGGCTGGCAGCCTAAAGAAAACAGCGGCTAAGGACTTGGCCAAGAAGAAGTCTACTCTTGCAGGCGAGACTGGCACTGCTGGGGGGAGTAAATCCAGCTCCTCCCAGTCAAAAAGCAAGAAGATGGATGAAGTGGCCCAAGTTATGGTGGACACTTTGATCGACCAACTCCTTGACCATATCAGTGTTCGGACCACAGCGGCCAAGGATGGGATCACTTCGCGAACCTTCGCGGCCGTTAGGGATGCTGCTCCAACTGATATGCTGGCTTGTTGTGTGGCTACGTGGCAAAGGTACCGATAGTTCATTCCTCTTTTCTTTTATCATTGCATGCTATCTTCGCTTGTTGTTAACTTTCCGTCTTGTCCCACTTTTCTCCCCTTTTTGCCAGGCTGCCATGGCAAGCATGCTCCTTTATGATGAGTGCTATGCCACTTTGGAGGGCACTCACAAGAGGTGGCAATTGGTAGAGACGGTGAAAAAGGCGCTCTGGCTAGAGCCAAGGTTGCAGAGAAAGATAGGGCAGCCAAGCAGACTGAGCTCAAATGGCTTAGAAGGGAAATGGCAGCCTTTGGGGTCAAGGAAAATGAGTTCCTTAACAAGTTCAACGCGAGCGAGGCTGCTCGGGTGAAGGCTAAAGCTAAGGCAATTGAAGCAGAGAAGAATTTGGCATAGTAGCGAGATGCCAATAACAAGTTAAACTCTGAGCTTTCTTCAGCTTAGAAGGCCGCCTCAGATTAGGAGACTAAATCTACACAGTCCTCACTCAACCTTGCCAAAGAGGCAGAAGGTCAACGAAAAGCCAAAGCTGAGGTCAGCCAACTCAGGCTCAAAATCGAAGAGTTGAACGAGGCTATCACTACCCGGGCCTAGCAGATGTCGGTCTTCCTCGTGCAGAAGCTGTAGGAAGCCCACCCTTCGATCAACTTCTCCTTCCTTCCACGGGCTTATCAGAAGGAAGTCGAGAGGATGAAGGTTGAGGCCTAAGGAATGGCCTACGTTTACTCAGATGACTCCGAGGACGACGGTAAGGGCCAAGTAGAGGTCCAAGAGGGCGAAGAAGAGATCGGGCTTAAGCTAGAAGTCGAGGATCTGACTCCCTTGTCTACACTTCCCCCAAGCGAGGCTCCCAACATTGGAGAAACTATTGTCGTCCCTCCAACTAAAGAACCGTCTCTTCCTGTTGGTACCAAGCTCCCTATATCGGCCGAGGATGATCCCCCTACTCTCCCAACTATCTGAAGCTTCATACATTTTTTTTAATCTTTTGTTGTTGTTTTTCTCTTTTTTTTTTTTTTTTTTTTTTTTTTTTTTTTTTTTTTTTTTTTTTTTTTTTTTTAGAGAATGTAACAAAAATTTATTAATGAAAAAGAAATTTCTCAGTATACCCTTGTCAAGCAATGATTATTATATTTCTGCAGAGTCATTTTATTCATCCTTGTTGGACTTGTAATGGAAGATCTGAATTAGCTCTAAGTTATGCGTAACCCGCTTCTTGAAGAGCTTTTTTGGATATGTGCAAGGAAATCTTTTGCGACAAGCAACTCTAATTCCGAATCAGTTGTTCGTTTCGAGTTTTAGTCATCGACTTAAGGTCGATTTCCTTCGACGTGTTTTCTCTTGAAAATTCTTTTTTCAAGTTTAACTTCATCGATTTAGGATGTTTCATCCTTAAAGGGTTGGATTTTGGCATGGCTTTTTGGGAAAAGCTACCTTTTCCGAATTTCTGACTCCGAGTTCTCTTTTTGGAATATGATCTCATAGGTCGCGACCCCATTTCCTTGGCGAGGCAGACCCCTATGAGCAATGCCTCATACTCAATCATTGTTGGAAGCGACGAACCCGAATCTTATCATGGCTCTTATCAGGTTTCCCTTTGGACTTTCGAGCAAGAGCCCCTGCACCTGGCCCTATCTCATTCGAAGAGCCCTCTACATATAAAGTCCATTGCCATAAGTCGTCAAGCTTCGGCTTCTATTGCTCACTTTCTTTCGAGGTACTTGCCTTTGGCGGGCTTGACTCACCTTCTGGCTGATAGGAAAATTCAGATATGAAATATGCCAAGGCCTGACCTTTGATTGCTGTCATTGGGATGTACTTGATGTCGTGCTGACTCATCTCCATAGTCCACTAGACAAACCTACCCAATGCCTTAGGCTTTTGCATGATCTTCTTCAAAAGGAAGTTGGTTAGCATGTGAATGGAATGTGTTTGAAAATAGGGTCGTAGATTTTTGGCAGCGATGACAAGGGCGAGTGCGAGCTTTTCCATCTCAGGGTACCTTGTTTCCACGTCAAGTAGTCTTTTGCTTACATAGTATACTAGCCATTGCACTCCTCTTTCCTTGCGTACCAATGCTACGCTGACAGCAGACTTTGATATCGATAAGTACAATAACAATGGCTCGCCCTGGATGGGCTTTGACAATAAAGAAAGTTGTCCTATATGTTTTTTTAGCTCCTAGAAAGCTCTCTCACACTTCTCTGTCCACTTGAAACCTTTCTTTCCTTTCAGGGTCTCAAAAAATAGTAAGCATCTGTCTATGGCTCGAGAAACAAATCTGATGAGTGCGACCACATGCCCTGTCAAGCTTTGTACCTACTTTACACTGGTCAGGATTTTCATATCGAGAAGAGCTTGAATCTTCTCTGGGTTGGCTTCTACACCCCATTGGTTCATGAGGAAACCCAAGAATTTCCCAAAGCTTACCTAGAAAGCACAATTTAAGAGGTTGAGCTTCATTTGCTATTTTCTGAGGATGTCAAACATTTCGTCCAGATGCTCAATGTGGTTTTCTGCGACATTTGACTTGACGAGCATGTTGTCGATGTATACCTCTATGGTCTTGCCGATTTAGTCGAAAAACATCTTGTTCACCAAGCGCTGGTAGGTCGCCCTAACATTCTTGAGGCCAAACGGCATAACCCTATAACAATAAATTCTACGGTGGGTAATAAAGGAGGTATGCTCTTCATCGGATTGGTATATCAGCTTTGGTTATATCCTGAGTACGCATCCATAAAGCTAAGAAGGGCCTTCCCGGCTATCGTATCTACTAGCTAGTCAATTTGTGGTAGAGGAAAGCTATCTTTGGGACAGACTTTGTTCAAATCTGTGAAGTCGATGCAAGTCTGCCACTTGCCGTTTGACTTTTTGACCAGGACCAGATTGGCGAGCTATTCCAGGTATTAGACTTCTTTGATGAAGTTGATTTTTAGGAGTTTGTTAACTTCATCTTTGAGCTCTTGCGAGCACTCTACATCCATAGATCTTCTCTTTTGTCTTATGGGTCGAGCCTTAGGTAGAGATTCAACCTGTGGCACATTACCTTGGGGTTGATCCATACTATATCTGCATGCACCCATGCGAACACATCAAGGTTTTTCTTTAGGAACACCGTCAGATTATCGACCATTTCTCCGCTCAAACTGTTGCCGATCTTCAGTACGCGAGTTGGATCTTCCTTGTTGACACTTATTTCTTGTAGCTCTTCTGTCGGCCTTACTGTGGGTTCTTCTCTATGAATGCAAGATCTATTGTGTCCTCGAGTGGTCCGGATTTTGGCTTGGATTCTGCTATAACAATTGTTCTTGGGAGTGGCCACTTTTGTGCCATGTGTATGGCCCGGTTGTCACATTTCCCAGATTCCTTTCTACAGCTCCTAGTAGTCACAACTTCCCCAGGAGTTGGAAACCTCATTGCTTGGCAGCGGACCGATGTGACTGTGCTCAAGTCATCCAAGATCGGCCTTTCGAGGATGATATTGTACGAGGTAGGGCAATCTACCACTAAAAATTTGACAATCACTATCCTAATCTTGGGCTTCGTCCCTAGAGTCATAGAGAGGTCGATCATCCCCTTGGGAACCAGGCTATCCCTGGTAAGTCCATAGAGCGGCGAAGGGCATGCCTTCATATCTCTCTCTATAAACCTCATTCCTCGGAAAGCTTCCAGGAAAATGATGTTCGCTGCACTTCCATTGTCGGCCATTACCCTCTACACCCGAGCATTACCGATTCTAGTTGCGATTACAATCTTGTCATGATTGTGGCAAGGGGATTCTTCGCATTCCTTAATCATGAACCCTACTATCTCGCTCTCTTGTCTAAGCCACTTGGGCGGCTTCTGTTCATATCTTACTGTTCGAGGAATTGAGTCTATCCTTACCTCATGAGCATATTGCTCGCGAGCGTGCCTTGAACTCCCTGCTATGTCAGGCCACCCGTAGATCATGCCTACCCAGACTTTGTTGTTGTCGTTTGGCGGGGCTTGCTAGACCTGATTCTAGGCTTGGTTTTAGTCCTAGTTTAGGATCTGGTTGTTTTGCTCGCCTAGATTTTCGCGAGCTGGTGCCCTCTTAACGAATTCCTTTAAGTGGCCCCTTCTTATCAAGTCTTCAATGGCATCCTTCTTATCAGGTCTTCAATGGCATCCTTCAAGGCTCGGCACTCGTTTGTGTTGTGCCCAACATCTCGGTGGTATCGATAATACTTTTGTCAATCTCTTCTACCTAGAGCCCTCCTTATTCTTTCTGGAGTGGGCAACCTCTTTGCCTCACGGGAGACTTCGTAGATGTGGGCGATGTCTTGAGTGAGGAGGGTGTATTCTGCATATCGTAGGAAGAGTTGTCTATCTCCGCGATTATCTATTTTTTGTCTTTTTTGGAACCTGTTGCAATCCCTGTCATTGCAATCTTGGCCCCCACGCTTATGCGATGGGCGATCTTGTAGCCTGTTCGGGGCTCCCCGTGTCGAACTTCTAGCCAATGCTGCCAACGAGCTCTCCACTTGTTGGTGTTTTACAGCCATCTGGTAGAACTTAGCTAGGCTTACACGATCTTCACTTTGGAGCTCTTTCCACAGCTCTGTGTTTGATCTAATCCCTGCAATCAATAAAGTTTAGATGGACTCTCTAAGTGGAATGGCAATCTTTCAACAACTGGTTCTCTATAATACATGTCAAACTTAAATGTCCTCCAGCAAGCTTCCATAGAAGAGATATATCTATAATGTTTTTGATTGAATTACTTTATCTCGTATTTATACCAAATACCAACAAACAATATAAAAACATTATATTTCATGTATTTTGTACAGACCTGCAGTCCAGATATGCCTTGATTTCGTCTTTGTCCTATAAAATCTCGCATTGATTGTTCTGTTGACCATTGTTTTCAACTTCCATAGAAACTCTCGTTCTGTCTAGCCCTTTGTTGACATACTTGAATAGATACTTGATTGATCTATGTTGATTACATATCTCAATATTTATGTGAGCATCAAACTTAACCAAAAGATTCCTAATATAAGAAACAACAAAACGATTATCCAGTTTGATACCATTTTTCTCAACAAATGCTCCATTATTCCGTCTTTTATACATTGGGTATCTGTTGTCATCCACAGATATTTCATTGACAAATTTCTTCGAAAAATGTTTTTTACATCTTCCTCTCTTCACACATGGTGAATTCTTGTTAACATCACCGCACGGACCGTGGATCAAGTGATTCTTCACACCTGCAAAGGCAATACCATCAGTTTCCTTTTTGGAATTTTAGCAGAAACTATTTCATCTATTTTGGATGCTGAAGGATTCTTATATTAGGAATGTAAAAAAACCAATATATGAGCATGTGGGAGGCCTTTCTTTTGGAACTCGATGGTGTAGATGTTAGGAAACGACCCGTTAACGCATCGGAAAATAAAACAATAATTTCTAGGATCGTTCCCATTGAGCCAAGATCAAAGGTACAAATTTTTACAGTTTATATAAATACAAGAATCTGCAGAAAAATTATCTAAGTTTAGAATAATATATGCACGTTTGGAGGCTCCTCCAAAATAGTCTTTGTACGTATTTGCTACTGATCCAAGCATAGGATCAAACTTATGAAGTCCACACGAAGACAATCACAAAGATCTAAGGAGGGATTTGCTAGATCCTCTTTAGCTTTAAGATTAAAGAAGAAAAGGAAGAATTGATTTTAAGTAAAAACCAAGTCTGCCGTGGGAGAGGGAATATGGGGCTGTTGTGTTTCTCTTTTACAAAGGAAAAAGTGAATAATGAAAAATCACACACTTTTACAATTAAAGTTTTTCTTTTATATTAAAACTTTAGTTGCCCTATTCCCATATGGATTAGACTTGGGCTCCAACCCAAACACCCCATGTTACCAAACACTCCCAATTAGATATTTTATATTTATTTCATCATTATCTCAATTAAAATCAATTAATATATATTTAATATATATATATTAACATTTAACAATAATGATGATTTAATTAAATATAGGCGAACACATATTCAAACGTAATTTTACTTATTTAATTTTTCTAATAAATTAAATAAAGGCTACGACCTTAGCAAATTTAATTGCACTGTGAAATTACAAAAAATACTATTTCGCCTAAAAAGATGAAAACGCCATTTTTTCTTCTTGAGTCTTAAATTATCTTTCTATGTGTGTGACCCATAGGCTCCTCATCATACCGACAGTGTATAGTACCCAGGAGTAATGAATCCTCTGTCAATCCACCATAGTCTTGATACACTCCTTGATGTAGCCAATCATCGCTGTATTGACAGCTTTGAAAAGAACTACATTAGGCTAGTGTCAAACTACACCAATCTGTGCACAAGGCGCTCCGGTGATCTCAAGTCTAAGGATCACATGCACCACCATTCGTTAGAGGATTTGTTCCATAGACACTAGGGTTACCATCCATATGGAATCCTCTAATGGGTCAGTCCAGTGAACTTGCTGCGGTGTATTCGCCTACAGTAAGCACCCATGTGTTGCACCTGGTTGTCACCAAACAACCTTGACAAGTGAGATCAATCACTGCCTTTCGACAGGGTCGTTCAACACTATGATAGCCTTACCGTATTATCTGTGCCCTTACTTCAGAATAATACTGGGGCTACGGACGTTTCTAGAATGGTCACCTTATGTGCTCATAGGGTTCTCACTATCAAGATTTGAAACATTTGATACCCTCGTCACAATTCTATCATTCTAAGGACATATATCAATACATATTACAATAATAATGATTTACGCGATATAGAATAAAATGCCTTTTATTGATTAATGAACATTATTACAAAGAGTCAATTCCATAATAATTGATTGGCTCTAGGGCACCTACTCCAACAATCTCCCACTTACACTATAGCCAATCATTCATGCACTCAACACTGAATGACCCAAGTGCCTGCACTATAGCCAGTCATTCATGCACTCAACATTGAATGACCCAAGTGCCCATCATGCTTCTGCTACAACAGAAACTTTAATAGTGGGTTGGTAGGTATTCTGCAAATCTGCACATTCCCTTTCTTATCGATCCTTCAGATCAGATTGAATCAACTAAGCAAGTGTTTGGATTACTAGTGAGACCGTGATTTCTCAGCCACAACAATGGTGCAATTGTTATCGCAGTACAGCTATACTAGATTAGCAATGCTTGGAATCACGTCAAGTTCAGTAATGAACTTCTTGATCCAAACCGCCTACACAGTAGCATTAAAAATGCGATACACTTAGTATCAATTATAGAATTCGCTGCAGTACACTGATTTGGACTCTTCTATCTCACTGCAGTTACATTGAGACAAAATTGTGTAATCCCAAATTGCGAACTATAATCATCCTTTTCCCGTTTGGAAATAGCATCACTGCATTCTCTTACAGTGAGCTCATCTTTCCTTCATAATCCAAGAATATATATTCTTAAGCCTTTCTCAAGTACTTAAGAATGTCTATTGACACTCATCCAGTGTCATTCACTTGGATTTAGTTGATATCTTCTACTAGTGCTGAATGCACATAAGACATCAATCTAAGTACATAACATATTGCTCACTTGAGCCTGATTGATATCCACTACAAGTGCTGAATGCACATTAGATATCAATCTGAGCATACAAGTGGGATCCTCTTCATTCTATCTCTCTCATTGTGTGGTTAAGGACACATATCCTTACAGAGATAGACACCATATGCCATCAGAAGAAATCCCTTCTTGGATTTTTTCTATACTGAATGTGTTTAGTTCCTTGTCTATGTACTTTGACTTAGTTTTAGCAACCTACATGATCTATCACGATAGATCTTTATTCGAAGGATGTAGGCTGCTTCCCCTAAGTCCTTCATGGAGAAGCACTTGGATAACCAAGTCTTTACCAACTGTAAGTTTGGTATATCAGTCTCGATCAGAAGTATGTCATCAACATACAACACTAGGAATGCTACTACACTCCCACTCACTTTCTTGTAAACACAGGGCTCATCTTCGTTCTTGATAAAACCGAATTCTTTTACGGTTTCATCAAAACGAATGTTCTAGCTCCTTGAAGCTTGCTTGAGTCCATAAATGGATCTCTGCAACTTGCATACCTTATTAGCTTGACTATCAAGAACGAAACCATCAGGTTGTGTCATATACACATCCTCCTCAAGGTTTCCGTTCAGGAAAGCAGTTTTGACATCCATTTGCCAAATCTCATAGTCATGATATGCAGCAATTGCAAGCATAATCCGGATGGATTTAATCATGGCAACCGGCGAAAAGGTTTCTTCATAGTCAATGCCATGAATTTGTTTGAAACCTTTGGCAACCAGCCGTGCTTTATAAGTATGCACGTTGCCATCCATGTCAGTCTTCTTCTTGAAGACCCATTTACACCCTATGGGTTTTACCCCTTCAGGTGGTTCCACCAGAGACCACACTTGGTTCTGGTACATGGAGTCCATCTCAGATTTCATGGCTTCAAGCCATTTAACGGAATCTGGATCCGATATAGCGTCTTCGTAGGTTCTGGGTTCATCGTCTTGGTAGACTAGTACGTCACCATGTTGAGTCACGAGATAACCGTATCTCTCGGGCTCATGGCGTACTCTCCCAGATCTACGTAGCTCCTGTGCTACCTGAGGTGGTTCACTTTGATCCACAATTTGTGGAGTAACCTCCTCATGATGCTCAACCACTTCCTGTGGCACATCATCCCGTCCTTCGTCTAGTATATCTTGTGGTTCTAGAACTTCATCGAGTTCTACTTTTCTCCCACTAGTACTTCTTAGAAAATATTCCTTTTCTAGGAAGACACCAGATCGAGCAACAAAAATTTTGCGCTCTTCTGGGTGGTAGAAATAGTATCCTTTGGTCTCCTTTGGATACCCCACAAATATACATTTACAGGATTTTGGGCCCAGCTTGTTCGAAGTCAATTTCTTAACATAAGCTTCGCAACCCCAAATCCTTAGATAAGACAAGTTAGGCTTTCGCCCACTCCATAGCTCATATGGAGTCTTATCTACAGACTTTGACGACACACGGTTCAAAACGTGAGTCGCAGTCTCTAGGGCATAACCCTAGAATGATGCAGGTAAATCACTAAGACTCATCATGGACCTAACCATATCAAGTAAGGTCATGTTCCTCCTTTCTGACACTCCTTTGTGTTGGGGTGTATAAGGAGGGGTGAGTTGTGATACTATCCCATATTCCTTCAGGTATGGCTAGCTCAACTTGCCAAAGTTGGCATAGTAGTCATTTTGAGATTATCCTTATTGTCTTTCTTAAGAACATATTATTTTGAAACAGTTCCATAAAGAATATTATTTATACTCAAGGACATTAATCCATTAGTAAACTAATATTCTCATTTGTCCTATGTGGACACAGAAATATAATTTCTAGAAACTGAAGAAAAACCATAATAATCCACAAGTTCCAAGAAACAAGTCCATCGGCTAAATCAGACGATAAGATCCTATAGCAAATGCAGCAGCACATGCTTCATTTCCAACTGGTAGGTCCACCTCTCCCTCGGCGAGCTATCTACTCTACTGTAGTTCCTACACATCAATCAAATGTGAGTACCACATCTTGTGTCAACTAGATGTTTACGGGAGAAGTTAATCTCAATAACGTACCTGACGAAGAAGAAACATTCTTCTTCCCTTTTGCTAGGAAGGCCTTGCAATGTTTCCTCCAGTGGCTGGGATTCCCACAGTGAGGACAAACACCTTTCCTTTCTGCAACAGTTCTTTCCATCGACTTCTGAGCCCTTTCCTTTTCACTTGAGTTGGCTTCAACCAACGTCAATGTTTCTGACATTTTCATGCCTGACTCAGTAGCCTTCAACAAATCTAGAAGCTCGGAAAGGGTATTCTTCTTATCTTCCTCAATAAAGTCATAGACAAATTGAGAATAAGAATCTGGCAAAAACTGTACTATTAGGTTTATCGCTAAACCTTCATTAAGTCCACATCCCAAAATCTCAAGCTTGTTCATATACTCAATCCACTTGAGTATATGATTGCCAATTTTGGTACCCTCTTCCATCCTACATCTGAATAACTACCGAGACACCATATGCTTCTCATTTCTTCGAAGAAAATGAAGAATAGAAGCTAAATCCATTTTCTGGCACTGCTGTCGCAGTAATGGTGCCATTGATGCAAGCACAATGTATCTAGTCATTTCTGCTTTTGCATCATGTGTATGCTTCACATATACATACCCAGTCTCATGGATAGAACTATCAGCAGGCTCTGGTGATAGAGCTTGCTCAATGGTGTATAATCTATCGCTTGACTGAAGTATATTATTTATACTTCTATACCAGTCAACGAAATTTTCACCATTCCATTTCTCTCTCAGTTCGATGATTTGTCTCAGCGATGTTTGGATCATTTTGCTCAATTTTAAGTGAATCTACAAGTGCAGAAATAGTAACTTTTATTACCATGTTCATTATTATTGTTTAATATGGTTTTTTATTAAACGAAGCTCCCACTATTTTACTCAAGTCAATAGCCCTCACCATTAACTCGGGAAAGCCCGTTGGCTTTCCTAGTGGACTGAGATCCCATCCTGCCCATTTCAAACCTTCTCTTTGGCGAACAAGCCAAAATGAGTTGATTAGCTAGGCCAACAAACTTAATCCACACCAGTTGATAGCTCCTACTATCAACCTCAAATGTGAAAAAGCCAATGTAACACCCCACTTGAGGTACATAGTTAAGATTTGATGAATGGTTTGAATGTTTATCGATTTATCCTTATTTGAGTCTGCATGTTGTTAATATTGTTTGATTTATCCTTGGATGGTGTCTTGGTTTGGTTGAGTGTTTTCCCTGAAATTTGTAAGATTGGCGAAATATTAGGGTTACAGTCTTCGCCAGGGCGAAGAATAATCGTCGCCGCGGCGATGGGGAGATGCTACAACCCGTATAACTTCAGTGAGCTTTCGCCGGGGCGAAGAAAATAGCTTCGCCGCGGCGAAGACTCGGCAGAATGTTCCCCTTGAGTTTTTGAGAATTCTTCCTTTTGAGACTCAATGACCATTCTACCCTTTTTTAGCAGGAAAAGTGGGGAGTGAAATGTAAGAAATTTGCATGGAGAATAGTTTGTTTGGGGTTGTGTTTGCAAAGAATGAAAGGTTTTAAATGGAATTTCAAAGTAAGAGTAAGGGTATTTTGGGAAAGAGGGGAGAAAATATGTGATATTAAAGGTTAGCTTTAGAAACCCTTTCAATTGCTTCTTTATCACCGCCTCTTTCATCCCTTATTTCTCTCAATTTTTCATCCAAGTTTCCAAGGATCTTTGAAGAGCTTTTGACTTGAAATTGTTACAAGTTGACCCTAAGCACTAAAAGGTGAGAATCCTTACTCTAGAAGTAAATTTTCTATTTGTTGAAAGAGTGGGATCCTTATTAAGTTGTGTATTGAAGGTTAAGAGAAAGTGTCAAGCCATCAAGAGTGGAGAGTTTAAGTGGTTTCTACTTGTGTCCAAGGTAAGTAAATTCACCTAAGTTGTGATTTACTTGATTGAATGATGTGTAGAGATTGTTAGATGTATGCTTGATGCTTGAATTTCTATGTTCACAATGAGTTGATGAACTTAAAGTTGTTATAAGAAAGAATTTCCACCATGAGAAGGGTGGATTGTGTGGTTAAAGTTGGGAAGAAGTGTGAATAGATTTAGAAGGATTTGAGAGGATCATTGAAGTGTGTTTTGCCTTGCAGGTTGTATGATGTTTTAAAGGAGTTGAACTCCTATTTTAGATGATTAAGAAAGAAGTATAATTAAAGTTAGAATAGAGTTTATGTATGCACACATATTGTTTGATGAAATGTCTAAAAGAAGCATGAGTAGAAGTAAAGAACCTTACTTTATGCAACATAGCATATTTGCATGTCATGAATGCATATAAGAAAGATTTTAGGTATGTGCCCTCCATATGCATATGTTTAATTGAGTAATCACATGAGATATATATATATATGGGAAATGAGAAAGAAGTACTCTAGGAATAGAGATAAAGAAAAGAATCAATTCTCTTAGAGTAAAGAGAAAGAAATAACTAGCACTAGAGGATAAAATGATTATTAAGTGCTACAGAAAAGAAAAGAAAAGAGATTGAGTGATGGGAAACTCGCGAGTGTAGAGTTACCCTCATGTGAACCGTTATGAGAAAGAACGGTATCCGCCATGAGAGAGCAGAATTCATGTGAACCGTTATGAGAAAGAACGGTATCCGCCATGAGAGAGCTGAATGCATGTAAACCGTTATGAGAAAGAACGGTCTCCACCATGAGAGAGTGGAATGCATGTAAACCGCTATGAGAGAGAGCGGTCTCCGCTATGAGAAAGTGGAATGAGAAAGAATAGAAAGAAAAGAAAAGAAAGAAAAATGAGAATCTGAACTAGAGAAATGATAAGAGTACGAAGAAAATTGATGAGTAATGCACGGGGATGATAGAGTAAGAGATTTTTACTTACTGAGCGTCTTTATGCTCACTCCGTTGTTTTCTTTGTTGTACAGGAAATAGGTGAGGACTTGGTCGGATGGACGTCGACGAGCGGGGAGACTTGGCTGCACTGTCCACTGCTTTCATTTTGAGAGTCTTTGTACACATGATGTTTTGTTTTGTAAAGAATGTAATTATTAAGTAAAGAAAAATTTTTTGGGCCCAACTGTTTTGATAAATATGCTGTTTTTTTTTATTAATCTATATTACGAATTTGGTAGAAAGAAAGTAGTTGTTACAGCCAACAAGCCAATCACACAATCTAATGGTCACTACATGCCATCATCCTCACGTGTGATTCTCAGTATCAGTAGAGTGGACACTACATGTCACCACATACACACAATATGTGTACTGCTCTACTATGCCTATGATGCGTGTTTATCAACCTTCGCTTTTGCGAACAAGCAAAACCGTCATTTTAAGTCGACCCATCACCATTAAGGAAAACTCTAATGCATTTTAACCTCCCACTGGTAGAAGTGTACCCTGTTAGAGTAGATGCCCTAGAGCCAATCAATTATTGTGGAATTGACTCTTTGTAATACATGTTCATTAATCAATATAAAGGCATTTTATTCTATATCGCGTAATCATTATTATTGCAATATGTATTGATATATGTCCTTAGAATGGTAGAACCGTGACGAGGTATCATGTTTTCAAATCTTGATAGTGAGAACCCTATGAGCACATATGGTGGCCATTCTAGAAACGTCCGTAGCCCCAGTATTATTCTGAAGTAAGGGCACAATAATAGGTAAGCTATCATAGTGTTGAACGACCCTGTCGAAAGGCAGTGACTAGATCTCACTTTCAAGGTTGTTTGGTGACAACCTGGTGCAACACATGGGTGCTTGTTTGAGCGGATATACCGCACGCAATTCACTGGACTGACCCACCAGAGGATTCCATATGGATGGTAACCCTAGTGTCTATGGAATAAATCCTCTAACGAATGGTGGTGCATGTGATCCTTAACTTGAGATCACCGGAGTGCCTTGTGCACCGATTGGTACAGTTTGATACTAGCCTAACCAGTTCTATTCAGAGCTGTCAGTACGTGGTGATTGGCTATATCAAGGAGTGTATCAAGACTATGGTGATTGACAAAGGATTCATCACTCCCGGGTACGGGAAAGTTATCTCACGGCGCAATTCAGTATATGGCAATGACACTAAACGTGGCCACAGTGGGATTGAGTTGTTGCTCTATCCAGATTATAATACGGGTCTTGGTCCAGAAACTGATATAAATCGGAGTAACCGAAGGTTGACCCTATTTCTATGCCTTCGTCTCGTAGAGATAACGAATGTGAAAGATCGTATTGTACGGTAACCATATCGTTGACAGGTAGCTACTTTGCTGAATGAATCTATCGGTGGCCATGATGCCTTGCTAGGGGCCAATCTTGGTCTTGTGTATTGGGAGACTTAATTGGTGTTAATCGCGATACTGTCACTACCGGTTGATGAGAGCCTATGGGTCACACACATAGAAGATAATTTAAGAGCCAAGAAGAAGAAGGGCGTTTTCGTCTTTTGGGCGAAGGGGTATTTTGGTAATTTCACATGCAATTAAATTTGCTAGGTCGTAGCCTTTTATTAATTTGTTAAAAATTAAATAGTGAAATTACGTTGAATGTGTGTTCGCACATATTCAAATAAATTATCATTATTGTTAAATGTCAATAATATATATTAATTGATTTTTAATTGAAATAATGATGAAATAAATAAATATCCAATTTGGGAGTGTTTGGCAAAATGGGGTTTTGGGTTGGGCCCAAGCCCATTCCATGTGGGAATAGGGCAACTTAGTTTGCCTATAAAAAGAATAGTGTTTTGTGTGTTTAATGAATTAATTGTTTTTGCCTTTGAATAAACAAACACAGCAGCCCCTTTACACTCACTCCCAGCCACTTTCATCTTTTGATTAAAAAAATCAAATACTGTTTTTTCTTCTTGATTTCTTAAGGCCAAGGAGGATCTAGCAAATCCCTCCTTGGTTCTTGTTGATGTCTTCGTGTGGACCTCTACGGTTCGATCCTACACTTGGATCGGTAGCAAACACATTCAGGACAACTTGGTGGAGCCTCCAAACGTGGGTATGAATCTAAACATTTGGATTTTTTTTTCTGCAGATTCTTATTATGCATAAACTGTAAAATCTGTGCCTTGATTTTGGGTTCTAAGGAACGATCCGTGGTTGTAAAATTTTTGTTTTCCGCTGCGCAACCGGGTTGTTTCTAACAGTGGTATCAGAGCCTAGGGTACTAGATTTACAGTTATTGAATGGTTGAACATTTATTTGTTGATAACATCTGCCTTGATGATCTGCCATGAAAACCCAGTTTTGAAAAATCTGAAAAATCTGTTGATCCATGATTGAATGAGTGATTCAAATGAAAAACTGGTTTAATAATGTGTTGATGAATGTTATATTGGTTTGTTAATATCCTGGTTGAACGTATGTCGTTGATTTGATTTGGAAGTGTTTATACACAAAAACTGCAAAAACCGAACTGTAGGAATTGGGATTTCCAGTTTCGCCGCGGCGAAGCTTTAGCTTCGCCGCGCGAGGAGCCTCTGGAAAGTTTCGCCGCGAAGATAAAACCTTCGCCACGGCAAAGTTGTGGCGGCTAGACCTAATTTAAATCCTCGCCGCGGCGAAGGTTTTATCTTCGCCGCGGCAAGTATGCAGCAGGGCTTGCATACTGTAAGTCCTCGCCGCACGAAGATAAAACTTCGCCGCGGCGAAGGATATATTTTTTTCAATTCTGTATTTTTGCAAGGGGACTAATCTGCAGTTTTTAATAACCTATAAAGCCATGTACATTCTGCACATTTAAGAGGGTAATTAATTAATTAACCCACCCAATTCAAAATTGATTGTTTTTGAAATGTATGCTTTGTACTTGTTTGTATATTGCATGGTGCGCGGTACATGAGCCTTAGACCTAAGGGTGAATGTTTTAAATTATTTTGGGTATGTATGGCTGTAAAATTTAAATAGGGCCTGCGTGTCCTGCCTTCTCTCTTCTTCTTAATGTACATTCTTTTCTCATCTCATTCCCCTCGAATGTAATCGAGGTTTCTAAATTTGTTGATGTAAATTAGTTTAATATTAATTTATTGTAAATTTAGAATGATGCTTTTGTAATGACCTGGACGAAGCGAAGGACGAGGCAACCATACTTGAAGACTCAAGATATTTGTTACAGGATCCCTAGGTGACCCACCGTCCCTCTAGGCTCGAGGAGTTCGTTTTAGTTAGGCCATGTACCGGCACGTTTAATATTTTGTTTAGAATGCATGCTAAGGTTGAATGTTAAATACATGCCAAACAATGTCATTCTAACAAAGATATAATCTGATGAGACATTAAATAACAAACCCCTCAACTAAGTATATTAAGTCACGAATGCTTTCCATCACCATGGTTTTTATCAAACCACTGTTCGTCGAAACCTTGTTCGCCAAAGCGAAGGGTACACTTCTACCAGTGGAGGTTAAAATTCATTGGAGTTTTCCTTAATGGTGATGGGTCGACTTAAATGACGGTTTTGCTTGTTCGCCAAAGCGAAGGTTGATAAACACGTCATAGGCATAGTAGAGCATACACATATTATGTGTACGTGGTGACATGTAGTGTCTACTCTACTGATACTGAGAATCACACCTTGAGGACAATGGTTGGAGCCATTGATTGTGTGATTGGCTTTTTGGCTTTTTCACATTTGAGGTTGATAGGTGAGCTATCAATTGGTGTGGATAAGTGTGTTGGCCTACCTAATCAACCCATTTTGGCTTGTTCGCCAAAGCGAAGGTTTGAAATGGGCAGGATGGGATCTCGGTCCACTAGGAAAGCCAACGGGCTTTCCCGAGTTATAGTGAGGGCTATTGGCTTGAGTAAAATAGTGGAGTATCGTTTAATAAAAGACCTTATTAAATAACAATGACTTTAAAATAACTTTATCTTTTCTGCAATTGTAGATTCACCGAAAATGAGTATTATGAACCTGCGACCGATAATCGAAAAAGAAACAGGTTGGATGGATCCAATTTCTCAGACTGGTACGTAATCTACTGATCATACTTAAGTCAAAAAGAAATTGTATTCCTTGAAACCTACATGGCTGAGCCTGATCCTGAGCCACTCAGGAAGTTAAGGATACTTATCAAAAGTTCCTTGATGATGCTGATAGGGTACAATGCTTGATGTTAGCATCGATGACACCTATGCTACAAAACGCATAGAATATGGATGCTTCTTCCATAATTCTACACCTCAAGGAGCTTTATGAAACAAATGCTCGACATGAGAGGTACAATGTCGAAAGCACTGTTTGGGAGTCGTCTGACTGAGGGTGCCCAAGTTGGTCCTCATGTGCTCAGATGATCGAGCACATTGAGAGGCTTGAGACTTTGGGATGTGGCTTGATGCAGAATTACAAATGGATTAATTCTGCAATCCTTGCCTGACTCATATGCTCCGTTCATAATGAATTTCAATAGAACCACATGAGAAACACCTGTCAGAACTTCTGAACATGCTGAGGACTGCAGACAGGACTTGAAAAAGTCCAAGCCTGTTTTACTGGTGTGCTGCCAGTAAAGCAAAGGGTAACGGCAAGGGTAAGGCCAAGGCCAAACCCAAGCCCAAGCCCAAAGGACAGGTTGCTCTTGGGCCTGAGAGTGGCATAGGAAAGGGCAAGGTAGTCTGCTTCTTTTGTGGCAAGCCTGGCCACTGGAGAACACTGCAGGCTTTCCTCGCAAGTAAGAAGAAGTCAAGGCTACGACTTCAGGTACTTTCATGATTGGATTAACTTCTCTCCCTCAACATCTTGGTCATGGACACAGGATGTGGTACTCACATTTGTACTGATGTGCAGGGACTAAGGCAATTAGATTGCTCGCCAAGGGAGAGGTGGACCTACGAGTTGGAAATGGAGCACATGTGGCTGCATTATGTAGGGACTTATTGTTTATCTTTGCCTACGGGCTTATTTTTGGAACTACATAACTGTTATCACGTACCTTCTATTTCTAGAAATATTATTTCAGTATCCGTTTTGGATAATATAGGGTATCATTTTGAGATATCTAATGGATTGTTGTCCTTTAGTTTGAATGTATTCTATTGGAATTGCAAGGTTATATAATGGATTATTTTTCTTGATTAAACAATAAGATATTCTCATATTGAAACCAAGAAAGCTAAACATAGCGATCAAAACCAAACATATCTCTGCATTGTAGATGGTCATGTTAATAAGACTCGCATTGCAAAACTTCAAAGGGATGAGTTTTGGCCCCTTTTGACTTTCAGTCATTTGAGGTATGCGAGTCATGCCTTTTAGGCAAGATGACCAAGTCCTTTTCACAGGACAAAGTGAAAGGGCTACTGAACTGTTAGGCATCATCCATAGTGATGTATGTGGTCCACTAACTTGAAGCCAGAGGTGGATATTCATACTTCATCACATTTACTGATATTTCAGTAGATATGGTTATGTCTACCTTATGAGACATAAATCTGAACCTTTGATAAATTCAAGGAATTCAGGAATGAAGTACCGAATATTTTGGCAAAGTATTAAGCTCTTCGGTCGGATCGAGGAGTGATATCTTAAGCTCGGGTTTTCTGAGTACCTGAAGGAATGTGGGATAGTATCACAACTCACCCCTCCTTATACACCCCAACACAATGGAGTGTCAGAAAGGAGAATAGGACCTTACTGACATGGTTAGGTCCATGATGAGTTTTAGTGTTTACCTGCATCGTTCTGGGGTTATGCCCAGAGACTGCGACTCACGTTTTAAACTGTGTGCCGTCAAAGTGTAGATAAACTCCATATGACTATGGAGTGGGCGAAAGCCCAACTTGTCTTATCTAAGATTTGGGGTTGCGAAGCTTATTTAGAAATTGACTTCGAACAAGCTGGGCCCAAAATCCTGTAAATGTATATTGTGGGGTATCCAAAGGATACCATTTCTACCACCCAGAAGAGCGCAAAATCTTTGTTGCTCGACTGGGTGTCTTCCTAGAAAAGGACATTTTCTAAGAAGTACTAGTGGGAGAAGTAGAACTCGATGAAGTTCTAGAACCACAGATATACTAGACGAAGGACGGGATGTTGTGCCACAAGGAGTGGTTAGCATCATGAGGAGGTTACTCCACAAATGGTGGATCAAAGTGAACTGCCTCATAGCACAGGAGCTCCGTAGATCTGGGAGAGTACGCCATGAGCCGCGAGAGATACGTTATCTCGTGACTCAACATGGTGACGTACTAGTCTATCAAGACATGAACCCAGAACCTACAAGACGCTATATCGGATCCAGTTCCATTAAATGGCTTGAAGCCATGAAATCTGAGATGGACTCCATGTACCAGAACCAAGTGTGGTCTCTGTGGAACCACCTGAAGGGGTAAACCCTATAGGGTGTAAATGGGTCTTCAAGAAGAAGACTGACATGGATGGCAACGTGCATACTTATAAAGCACCTGTTGCCAAAGGTTTCAAACAAATTCATGGCATTGACTATGAAGAAACCTTTTCGCGCGTTGCCATGATTAAATCCATCCATTATGCTTGCAATTGCTGCATATCATGACTATGAGATTTGGCAAATGGATGTCAAAACTGCTTTCCTGAATGGAAACCTTGAGGAGGATGTGTATATGATACAACCTGATGGTTCGTTCTTGATAGTCAAGCAATAAGGTATGCAAGTTGCAGAGATCCATTTATGGACTCAAGCAAGCTTCAAGAGTTGGAACATTCGTTTTGATGAGGCCGTAAAGAATTCGGTTTTATCAAAAACAAGATGAGCCCTGTGTTTACAAGAAGTGAGTGGCGCAGTAGATTCCTAGTGTTGTATGTCGATGACATACTTCTGATCGGAATGATATACCGAACTTGCAGTCGGTAAAGACTTGTTTATCCAAGTGCTTCTCCATGAAAGACTTAGGGGAAGCAGCCTACATCCTTGGAATAAAGATCTATCGTGATAGATCGCGTAGGTTGCTTGGCCTAATTCAGAGTGCATATATTGACAAAGTACTGAAACGTTCGTATGGAGAATCCAGAAAGGATTTCTTCCGATGTCACATGGTTTTATCTCTCTAAGGAATTGTGTCCTAAACACAAGATGAGAGAGATAGGATGAAGAGGTCCCATATGCATCAGCAATTGATCCATCATGTATGCCATGCTATGTACTCGATTGATGTCTCATGTTTTGAGCACTTGTATAGATATCAATCGGATCCAGGTGAGCGTCACTGGATGGCTGCTCAGAATATTCTTAAGTACTTGAAGAGGACTAAGGATATGTTCTTGGTTTATGAGGGGAAGATGACTCACTGTAAGAGATCCATGATGCTAGTTTCCAAACGGACAAAGACGATTATCGATCACAATCAGGGTTTGTATTTTGTCTCAATGGCGGTGCATGAGCTGGAAGAGCTCCAAGCAAAGCACTGTAGCGGACTCTACAATGGAGGCTGAGTATATTGCATTGTCGATGCGGCCAAGGAGGCAGTCTGGATTAAGAAGTTCTTTATTGAACTTGGTGTGGTTCCTACTTTGTTGATCCTATAGACAATATTGTGACACAATGGAGCTTTGCTCAAGCTAGGGAACCACGGTCTCATCAGAAGTCCAGACACATACTCGACGATTCCACTCATCAGAGAGATAGTTGAGAGGAAAGACTCAGATTAGTAAGTGCATACTGACGACAATCTCGCAGATCCACTGACAAAGCCTTGTCGCAGCAGAAGCATGAAAGGCACTTGAAATCATTTGGTATTAAATACATGAATGATTGGCTATAGTGCAAGTGGGAGATTGTTAGAGTAGATGCCCTAAGAGCCAATCAATTATTGTGGAATTGACTCTTTGTATAAATGTTCATTATCAATAATAAAAGGCATTTTATTCTATATCGCGTAAATCATATTATTGCAATATGTATTGATATATGTCCTTAGAATGGTAGAACCGTGACGAGGGTATCAAGTGTTTCAAATCTTGATAGTGAGAACCCTATGACACTATGGTGGCCATTCTAGAAACGTCCGTAGCCCCAGTATTATTCTGAAGTAGGGCACAGATAATACGTAGGGCGTCATATTGTTGAACGACCCTGTCGAAGGCAGTGACTGATCTCACTTGTCAAGGTTGTTTGGTGACAACCTGGTGCAACACATGGGTGCTTGTTGTAGGCGGATATACCGCAGCAGTTCACTGGACTGACCCACCAGAGGATTCCATATGGATGGTAACCCCATGTGTCTATGGAATAAATCCTCTAACGAATGGTGGTGCATGTGATCCTTAAACTTGAGATCACCGGAGTCCTTGTGCACGATTGGTACAGTTTGATACTAGCCTAACGCAGTTCTATTCAGAGCTGTCATACTGTGGTGATTGGCTATATCAAGGAGTGTTAAGACTATGGTGGATTGACAAAGGATTCATCACTCCCGGGTACGGGGAAGTTACTCACGGCGCAATTCGTATATGGCAATGACACTAAAACTGTGGCCACAGTGGGATTGAGTTGTTGCTCTATCCAGTTAAATACGGGTCATTGGTCCAGAAACTGAATATATATATCGAGAGTACCCGAAGGTTGACACTATTTCTATGCCTTCGTCTCGTAGAGATAACGAATGATAGGATCGTATTGTACGGTACCATATCGTTGACAGGTAGTCTTTGCTGAATCTGAATCTATCGGGTGGCCATGATGCCTTGCTAGGGCCAATCTGGTCTGTGTATTAGTGAGACGATTAATTGGTGTTAATCGCGATACTGTACACTACCGGTATGATGAGGAGCCTATGGGTCACACACATAGAAGATAATTTAAGAGCCAGAAGAAAGAAGGGCGTTTTCGTCTTTTTGGGCGAAGGGGTATTTTGGTAATTTCACAGTGCAATTAAATTTGCTAAGGTCGTAGCCTTTTATTTAATTTGTTAAAAATTTAAATAAGAAATTACGGTTGAATTGTGTTCGCACATATTCAATAAATTATCATTATTGTTAAATGTCAATATATATTATATTGATTTTAATTGAATAATGATGAAATAAATAAAATATCCAATTTGGGAGTGTTTGGCAAAATGGGGTTTTGGGTTGGAGCCCAAGCCCATTCCATGTGGAATAGGGCAACTTAGTTTTGCCTATAAAAGAATAGTGTTTGTGTGTGTTTAATGAATTAATTGATTTTGCCTTTGAAATAACAACACAGCAGCCCCTTTTACACTCACTCCCCACGCCACTTTCATCTTTGATTAAAAAAATCAAATACTGATGTTTTTCTTCTTGATTCTTTAAGGCCAAGGAGGATCTAGCAAATCCCTCCTTGGTTCTTGTTGATTGTCTTCGTGTGGACCTCTACGGTTCGATCCTACACTTGGATCGGTAGCAACACATTCAGGGACAACATGGTGGAGCCTCCAACGTGGGTATAATCTAACATTTGGATTTATTTTTTCTGCAGATTCTTATTATGCATAAACTGTAAAATCGTGCCTTGATTTGGGTTCTAAGGAACGATCCTGGTTGTAAATTTTTGTTTTCCGCTGCGCAACCGGTTGTTTCCTAACATCCCTTCGCTTTGGCAACAAGGTTTCACGAACATGGTTTGATTAAAACCATGGTGATGGAAGGCTTTCGTGACTTAATATACTTTAATTGAGGGTTTTGTTATTTAATGTCTCACCAGTTATTATCTTTGTTAGAATGACATTGTTTGGCATGTTATTCAACATTCAACCTTAGCATGCATTCTAAACATATATAAACGTGCCGGTACATGGCCTAACTAAAACCGATTTCCTCGAGCCTAGAGGAATCGATGGTCACCCTAGTGGTCCTGAATAAACATCTTAAGGTCTTCAGTATGGTTGCCTCGTCCTTTGCTCCGTTTTCAAGTACATTACAAAAAATCGTTCTAAATTTACAATAAATAATTATAAATCTTACATCAATAAATTTAGAAACCTCGATTTACATTCGAGAGGAATTAGATGAGAGAGAAGTACATCAAGAAGAGGAGAAAGGCAGGACACGCAGGCCCTATTAATAAATAATACAACCATGCATACCCAAAAATATTAAAACATTCACCCTTATGTCTAAGGCTCATGTACCGGGCACCATGCATATACAAACAGTACAAAGCATACATTTCAAAACAATCAATTTCTGAAATTTATGGGTTAATTACCATTTACCCCCTGACAATTTGCAGATCTATTTTTGGTCTAAAAGTTTTGAAACTTTGCATTTTAGCCCCTACGCACTCGAAAGTGCACTCGCTGCAGCGATGAGTTAGTTCGCGTGGCGTGCGTTGATTACTTGACGTTCATGGCCATGGCGATTTGGTACAATCTGTCCTAAGGACGATCGTCGCGGCGATGGGTTATACCCGCGCGAGCGCTGTTTCATACACACTCTCATCCAGAAGACGATCGCCACAGGAGATTAGTTTATCCCGCGTGAGCGCTAGTTTCGTCACTAGCACCAGCGTGGATCTGTACTCCTGGTCTGTTCATAGCACACACCAAAAACACTCTAACGACGGATTTTTGCAATCAATCAAACACATTGATCTCAACAAAATCCATCATGCATTAAACCAAACTTGCAGTTCATCAACAAATCAGATTAATTGATTAATCAATTTCTCAAAAACATGATTTAAGGAAATATTTATAAGGCAACATTAATCATCAAACACATGTTATCAACCATCCAAAAAAATTGTAAAATTCAGTACCCTAGGCTCTGATACCATTGTTAGTAAACGGTCCCGTATATGCAGTGGAACACAAAAATAATATAACAGATCGTTTACATGAGCCAAGATCAAGGGTATAATTTTACAATTTTATCATAATAAGAATCTGCAGAAATATTAATCATGATTTAAGAGAAACAAAACGCATGTTGAAGGCTCCTCCAAATTTATCGACGAATGTTTTGCTACCCGATCCAAGTGTGGATCGCCCCACGTAGTCCACACGAAGACAATCTCAAAAGAACTAAGGAGGGATTTGCTAGATCCTCCTTAGCCTTAAGAATCAGAAGACAATCAAATGAATTGATTTGGGCAAAATTGGATTCTGCCATGTGGAGTGAAAATGGGGCTGTGTCTTTTTTTTTTTCAAGAAAAAATCTCAAATAAAAAATCACACATTTTTTTTTTCTTTTATAGTAAAAACATTTGCCCTAATCCCATACGAAATAGGCTTGGGCTCCAACCCAAACGCCCCATGCTGCCAACACTCCCAATTTGATTTATTTTATTTTTCCATCATTATCTCAATTAAATCAATTTATATATTTAATATATATTAACATTTAACAAAATGATAATATATTTAAATATGTGCAAACACACATTTAAACGTAATTTCACTTTTTAATTTTTCTAACAAATTAAATAAGGCTACACCTCAGCAAATTTAATTGCACTGTGAAATTACCAAATTACCCTTTCACCTTAAAAGACCTAAACCCCTTCTTTCTTCTTGGATCTTAAATTGTCTTCTATGTGTGTGACCCATAGGCTCCTCATTATATTGGTAGTGTATAGTATCGTGATTAACACCAGTTAATCGTCTCACTAATACACAAACCAAGATTGGCCCCTAGCAAGGCATCATGGCCACCCGATAGATTCGGATTCAGCAAAGTAGCTACCTATCAACGATATGGTTACCGTGCAATTCGATCCTTTCATCATACGTTATCTCGATGAGACGAAGGCATAGAAATAGTGTCAACCTTCTGTTACTCTCGATATTATTTATTCAGTTTCTGGACCAATGACCCGTACTATAAACTGTATAGAGCAAAAACTCAATCCCACTATGGCCACAGTTTTAGTGTCATTGCCATATACTGAATTGCATCATGAGATAACTTTCTCCCATACCCGGGAGTGATGAATCCTCTGTCAATCCACCATTGTCTTGATACACTCCTTGATGCAGCCAATCACCACCGTATTGACAGCTATGAAAAGAACTGCGTTAGGCTAGTGTCAAACTACACCAATCGGTGCACAAGGCGCTCCAGTGATCTCAAGTCTAAGGATCACATGCACCACCATTCATTAGAGGATTTGTTCTATAGACACTGGGGTTACCATCCATATGGAATCCTCTGGTGGGTCAGTCTAGTGAACTTACTGCGGTGTAATCGCCTACAACAAGCACCCATGTGTTACACTAGGTTGTCACCAAACAGCCTTGACAAGTGAGATCAGTCACTGCCTTTCAACAGGGTCGTTCAACACTATGATAGCCTTACCGTATTATCTGTGCCCTTACTTCAGAATAATACTGCGGCTACAGACGTTTCTAGAATGGCCACCATATGTGCTCATAGGGTTCTCACTATCAAGATTTGAAACACTTGATGCCCTCGTCACGGTTCTACCATTCTAAGGACATATATCAATACATATTGCAATAATAATGATTTATGCGATATAGAATAAAAATGTCTTTTATTGATTAATGAACATTATTAGAAAGAGTCAATTCTACAATAATTGATTGGCTCTAGGGCACCTACTCCAACACTCGGTCCCCTGAATAATGAATTGCAAATAGAAGCCACCCAAGTGACCTAAACAGGAAAGTGAGGTAGTAGGGTTCACAGTCGACGAGTGCGAAACACCCCTTGTCACAATCATGACGTGATTGTAATCGTAGAAAGGATTGGCAACGCGAGAGTCTTAAAGGTTATGGTCGACAACGGGAGCGTGACAAACATTATTTTCTTGGGAACCTTCTGAGGAATGGGATTCATAGAAAGGAATCTGCGAGCGTGCCTTTTGCCACTTTATAGGTTCACCAAGGACAGCCTAGTTCCCAAAGGTACTATCGACCTCCCCGTAACTCTAGGGGCCGGACCAAAGGTTAGAACTGTGATGGCCAAATTCCTGGTGGTGGACTGCCCAACCACATATAACGTCATCCTTGGAAGGCCAATCCTAAATGATCTAAGCACGATCATGTCAGTACGATATCAAGCAATGAGATTTTTTACTCCCAAGGGAGTCGCAACGGTCAGAAGCTGTACCAAAGAACCACGGGAATGTTATAATCAGGCCATAAACGCCGCACAGAGATGGCCACACCCAAAAACCATTATCATCGCAGAATCCAAGCCAAACCCTTGACCGCTAGAATACTCTATAGTTCCTCGCAGTCACAAAGAGGAGTCCACTATGGAACCAACCGAGGAGCTGATAGGAGTAAGTGTTAGCGAGGAGGATCCAACTCACACACTGAAGATCGGCAACAGCTTAAGCAGAGTGATGGCCGATAATCTGGTCGAGTTCCTGAAGAAGAACCTCAACGTATTCATATGGGGTACACGCTGATATGGTCAGGATCAACCCCGAAGTGATATGCCATAGGTTAAATCTCAACTCAAAGGCTTTGCCCATAAGATAGAAAAGAAAGGCCATGGATGCAAAGCGCTCTCAAGCGGTTAAAGATGAACTTCATCAACTTCATCAGGGAAGTCAAGTACTCGGACTGGCTCGCCAACCCGGTTCTAGTCAAGAAGCAAAATGGCAAGTGGCAAACTTCCGTTAACTTCACAGATCTAAACAATGTCTATTCGAAAGATAAATTTCCGCTACCACGGATCGACCAGCTTATAAATGCGATGGCAGGAAACGCACTACTTAGCTTTATGGATGCGTACTTAAGATATAACTAGATCCCGATGTACCAGCTCGACGAAGAGCATACTTCTTTTGTTACTGACCGTGGAATTTATTGTTACAAGGTTATGCCATTTGGCCTCAAGAATGCTAGCGCGACCTACCAACGCTTGGTGAACAAGATGTTCGCCAATCAAATCGGCCAGTCCATGGAAGTATACATAAAGGATATGCTCATCAAATCAAAGGTCACCGAAATTCATATTAAGCACCTAGGAGAAATATTCGACATCCTTAAAAAGTATCAAATGAAGCTCAATCCATTGAAATGTGCTTTCAAAGTAAGTTGCAGAAAATTCCTAGGCTTCCTCGTAAACCAACGAGGTATAGAAGCTAACCCGAAAAAGATTCAGGCTTTGCTCGACATGAAAAGCCTGACTGGCATAAATAGGTATAGAGTCTGACTGGACATGTGGCCGCACTCAGCAGACTCGTTTCCCAAGCCACAGACAGGTGTTTACCATTTTTTGAGACCTTGAAGAGGAAGAAATGTTTCAAGTGGACAGAGGAGTGTGAGAGAGCTTTTTAGGGACTAAAAGAACACCTCGAGTAGTTCCTTTTTTTATCAAAGCCCATCCAGGGCGAGTAGCTACTACTGTATCTGTCGGTATCCAAATCTGCTGTCAACGCGACATTGGTACACGAAGAGGGAGGAATACAATGGCATATGTATTATGTGAGCAAGAGACTACTCAATGCGGAGACAAGATACCCAGAGATGGAAAAGCTCGCCTACGTCCTTGTTGTTGACACCAGAAGCTGAGACTCTATTTCCAGGCACACTCCATCCATGTACTGTAATATCTGCTTTCTAAACTCATAAAATATACATAATGAAAATACATATAAGATTAAGAGTTGGGCCCAAAGTTTTCTTTTATTAAACATATACATTCTTTACACAAAATTTAGATTATGTAGAAAAGTTATCAAAAACATGGTGGACAGTGTAACCATTTCCCCTCCCGTGTCGATGCCTATCCAACTGTGTTCTCACCTAGATCCTGCAATCACAAAGAAAAACAACGAGGTTAGCACAAAATAATGCTGAGTAAGTAAATCCTTTACTCGTCTGTCCTCGTAACTCTTTCTCTTAATTCTTTCCTTACACTTTTTCTCATCTCATTTATTTTCTCTTTCACACAACTCTTTTACTTAACTTCTGCTATTGTCACGGCCTCATCTTACCGGAGGCACGGCCGGGTGGAGTTCACACAGCACCAATGTAAAACCCCCCTCCAGTCAGGTATCCTCTGAATATCCCTCAAAGAAAATCCCGAGGATACATGTCTGGAGAACGAGTTGTATTTAGAAAAAATCTGTATAAGGATAATAATAATAATATCCAAAACATGCATATAAAATGTCACGTAGGATCCAAACTTATAATTTACAAACTTTAAGAAATTACACAATCAAAACATATTTATAGGGTGGAAGCTTCCAGAGGTATTTCACAAATATTTATCATTTACATTATTTATATCAAGATAAAAACATCTAGATGACAATAAAATCATTTCCCTCACGTTAGTCCTGCTGTCTCTAGCATCCTCGCTTCTAGCTCTACCTGCAAAGCAATCAACAATGAAAGGGTGAGCGCTAATCGCTCAGTAAGGAATGACTGTTTCATTCTAAATATACTATTTGATCTTTATTTAACATATTGTTAACACACCACTACCTTTACATCTAGGTGTGCTTCCCTTTTCTTACAATTTTTATGCTTTCATCATTTTATCCATGGCTATATAAACATCAATGTGTATACATATAAATGAGTAGTAAACTAGTACAACACATCACATATCATGACATACATCTTAAAATCATCTACATGAGTATAAATCATCTCATGATGTAAATAACATCATACTCTGGAATGCAACTAAAGCATATGAAACATTTAACGTCTACGCGATCGGACTTTTCTTAGCATCTTAAGCACTTCATATATCTTGCCTCAAGTTCATCTAGAGTTCATATCATTGGGAGGCGTGCTTATGTGTTATAACATCTAAAGCATTATATCTTTTCTCTCATCTAGCCTCAAATTCATCTAAACTCATCATCGAGGAGGCATGCTTACACGTTATTAGCATCTAAAGCATATATTCATCTTTCCTCAACTAGTATACGAGGATATGCTTACGTGTTTCCATCATGTATATGCATCTCTATCATGTCTATTTGCATCTCTACATTTATGGCATGTAAATATATATTTGGTGAGCTTATATCTTTTAATTCATCTATGGATTATCAATCCATTACATTACCTCTTGCTCACATACATCATCTTAAAACATGTATATTGCAACTTCATGCCATTTCATAACACTAATCATGTATTAACATAAGACCATGTATATCTTCAAATATCATCTAAATGAGGGTAAACATTAGACATGGCATACTTACATAAATACATTAATAATCAATTCATAATCATAAGAATTGATTATGTTAAATCTTAACTTTAATAACTAGTTTATGCTTCAGGCCATTTTTCATCCTTTTCTCAAACGAATTGGCTTTGGCATAAACATAAAAGTTATAGGTCTGTGTCTAGCTTTCTAATTCTTCAAGAATCATCTCATTTAGATTTTATAACTCAAGTTATGGTCCAAATACTGAAGCAGGGTTAACAAAACCCCTAAGCCCACTAAATCCGAATTTCATATTTACATGCCACATCAATTCTATTAACATAACCAATAGGTTAACTTAGGGTCAAATAAACCTCCCCTTAATAGGCTTTAACCTCTTAAAGGAAGTGTAAAATTCATCCCATAATCATCCATTATGCTATAACATTGTAAGCTAATGCAAACAACACATCAACACTTCTAATAGCAACCATTCAACACCATGTGGCCTCCATACTACAAGTTTTGCCACAATCAGCATCTACACTTCATTTCTTCAATCAAACATAACAACTCATATAAACATAAATAGCCATAACTTCATGTATAATGAATTCAAGGCAATAAGTAGAAATAAATAAGTTCAACTACACTTGCCATCAACTAATTCTATGCCTTAAAGCTTTAATTTAAGGTGTTCATAAAAATCTACAAACCTAGCATAAACCCTAAAGTCATGGGAGGTTCTTCCTTACCTTTTTAAAGACTTCCTCCAACAAATCCTTTGCCTTTGACTTCTTTTACACCTTAATCCTACATATATAACATTATACCTCAACATCTACTTCAAATCTTCAAATCACATCAAAACAAAGTTTTTAATCCTTACCTTAAACCCTCTAATTGAAGATCCAAGGCTCCTATCTTGTTCTCTTGAAAAATTATGCAAAACTCCTTGAAAACCTAGAGAAAGAAAGCTTGTTTCATGGAGATTTGAGAGAAATGGAAGAAATGTTGAAGAAAGGCTCTCTCCTTTGGCTTGAACGAATTTCATCTCATTTATAGGAAAATATTTCATTATTCCCAAATATGCAATTGGCCCAATTATTTTAATTGTATAACTCATAAGTCCTAATTCTTCATATAAGGGCATTTTGGTCATTTCACACTAGACATAATTATTACTTAATTAATGCCATTAAATGCAATGAAGCCTACTCATCCTTGACTTTTTTCAATGCTTATCCATAGGCAAATAAAACCATTTTGCCCCTAGCCTCTCTATGGATAATTGATATACCGTTCCAAATGAATTGACTATTTTGCCCTAATTAGATTTTATGCTTTTTACATAAAATTAACATCTAAAGGACTAATTTGAGTTAGGAACATACCTTTGATATCTTGGGTATACATTTCTCCCCCCACAATAATTTATCCTCGAAATTATAGAAACAGCTTCGGATATCGACTTCTCATATTGCTTCATTTCCTAAGCAAGCTTCTTCTATTTTGTGATTCCTCCAAAGCACTTACAAGTGGAATTTGCGTGTTCTAAGCCTTTTTACCTTTCTGTCAAGGATTTGAATGGGCATTCCTCATACGCCAAATTATCCTGTAATTCCACTTCCTGCATCTGAAGCACATGTGAAGGATCACTAACATACTTACGCAACAAAGAGACATGGAAAACATTATGGACTCTTTCCATGCATAGGCAGTGCAAGTCTATAAGCTACTTTGCCTACCCTTCCAATACTTCAAAGGGTCCAACGTAACGTGGAGCGAGCTTGCCTTTCTTTCCAAATTCATAATATGTTATAAGGCACAACTTTTACAAAACTTTGTCGCCCACTTGGAATTCCACTTCTTTTCTTTTTAGGTCAGCATAGCTCTTTTGTGGTCTTGAGCTTGCTTCATTCTTCTTAATAAGCTTAACATCTTCAATCATTTTCTAGGTCATCTCTGGTCCAACTACTTGAATCAAGGAGTCTTTTTCTCCAATATCATCCCAATACAAAGGGGATCTGCACTTTCTTCCATATATGCTTCAATGGGGCCATCTGGATAGGATTGGTAGTGTTGTTATAGGCAAATTTTATAGGGAAGTACATCACTCCATTTGCCTTGTGATCCATACAACAAGCTCTCCGCATGTCTTCAATACCTAGTTAGTCCTTTCAGTTTGGCCATCAGTTTGAGGATGATAAGCCGTACTGAAGGCTAACTTATACCCAATGCTCTCTGCATTCCAACCCAGAAAGCTGATATGAACCTGGTATCTCTGTCTGATACACGTCTTGGTACTCCATGTAATCTCACAATCTCTTTGACATATAATTGCCCCAATCGAAATGCATCTATCTTATCGTCATAGGTCGAAAAAGAGCTGTCTTGGTCAACTATCAACCACCACCAGTTGCATTATACCTTGCTGAACTTTAGGAAGCCCACAATGAAGTCCATTGAGATATCCTCCCATTTCATTTAGGAATCTCTAAGGGTTGGAGTAATCCTGATGGTCTTTGATGCTTGCCTTTACTGTTGACATGTTAAACATCTGGCAACATAATCTGCAATGTCGTTTTTCATACCTGACCACCAATAACTTTTCTTCACATCTTGATACATCTTTACACTCCCAGGGTGGGCTGTATAAAGTGTATTGTGTGCCCACTAAGGATTTTATTCCTTAGTTCATCATCTTGAGGTACACATATTCATCTCTAAACATCAGTGCCCTATGACTATTTTAAAGTTTGTCTCTTTACCCTCTATTATCCGTTGGCAAATTATCTTGCAGGTATCATCTTTACCTTGTTTCATCTAGATCTCCTCCACAAAGTGGGTTTGATCTCCATTGGGCCAATCCTCTTTGATCACAATTTCAATTCCTTCTGGAGGATCTCTGCGTAATTGTCCCTGTACAGTGATTTGATATAAAGAGACTTTTCTACTAAGGGCATCTGCTACTGCATTAGCTTTCCCTGGATGGTATCTGATGTCACAGTCATAGTGATCACCAATTCTAAACATCCCTCTGTCTCATATTCAACTCTTTTGAGTGAAGAAATACTTCAAACTCTTATGGTCCATGTATATGTTGCATTTCACTCCATACAAATAGTGTCGCCATATCTCAAAGCAAAAACCACTGCTGCTAATTCCAAGCATGGGTAGGATTTCTGCTCTCATAGTCTTTCAGTTGTCTAGAGGCACAAGCAATAACTTTCCCTTGCGCATCAACACGCTCCAAACCATTATGGGAGGCATCAACGAATATCATAATCAATGCCTTCTTTGGCAATGTAAGAATTGCAGCCGTAGTTAATCTTTTCTTTAACTCCTGAAAGCTTTGTCGCATGCTCAGTCCATTCAAATGGTACTTCTTTCTTGGTGAGAGTTGTAAGTGGTCTGGCTATGTTTGCAAAGCCTTCCATGAACTTCTATAGTACCCTACTAAGCCCAGAAAACTTCTAACTCTACTTTACTAGGATCCAGATACACCGTCTTTAGAGATCACATGACCCAAAAGGTAACTCGATCCAACCAAACTCACATTTGAAAATTTGGCATATAGTTGTTCTTTCTTAATCTTTGTAACACAAATCTCAAGTGTTCGGCATGTTCTTCTAAAGTCTTGGAATAAACTAGGATATCATCAATAAACACCATTATGAACTTGTTAATGACATCATGGAAAACTCTGTTATCAAGTCCATAAAAATTACAGGTGCATTAGTCAATCCGAATGGCATCACAACAAATTCGTAATGCCCATACCTTGTTCGAAAAGCCATTTTCGGTATATCTTCTTAGCCACTCTAACCTGATGGTATCCTGACCTTAGATCAATTTTTGAAAACACTGAGGCACCTTTCAATTGGTCAAACAATAATCTATCCTAGGCAATGGGTACTTATTCTATCATTACTTTATTCAGTTCACGGTCTATATACACATCCTCATAAATACATCCTTCTTTTTCACAAATAGGATTGGAGCACCCCATGGGGAATAAATTGGCTTGTAAAAGCCCTTGTCTAATAACTCGTAGTAACTTATCTCACCTTTCCTCTACTAGCCCCCTTTTTTTTTTTTTTTTTTTTTTTTTTTTTTTCCATGTCTTCCTGTTGGCTTTAGGTGGGACTCCTTTCTTGCCTACCATTGGCTTGCCAACAACTTGTTCTACACTACTGGATCATTAGTGCCACTAAAATCTGGAGGCTAATGTTTACTTGAGAGGCCATAAATTGGTTCAATACTGCTTTAGGCAACCAATGCTTCTAGAGTACTCGTTCCTGCTGCTTGACTTGGTACCACATGGTTGTCACTGTTGTCACCGGAGTACTTGTACTTTTCGGTGGGGGGTTCCTTAAAGCTCTATATAGCCTCTTGGATCATACGCTCCAATGTTGCAACATAAACCCGGAGTGCTTGAAGTAGCAACTGCTGGGTTAGGAACTTTAGGTGCAGTTGGAACATCTATGCATTTGAAGCATCACTGCGACCTAGATCTGTTCTCCTGGTTTTTCCTCATATTTATTCCCTTTCACTATCACACATATAACGTTAATCATCTAATCAATCCTTACAAAAATCAGGTAAACATACTCAGCGATGGACAACTTGAGCAGCGGAACTTTCATGAGGGATATTGTCATCAACTCTCAAATGCCTGACTTCGAAATAGAAAACATCTCAAAACACCCCTTTTAAAGTAAAAAAAAAAAATAATTGCTCTGATACCAAATGTAAAACCCCCTCCAGTCAGGTATCCTCTGAATATCCTCAAAGAAAATCCCGAGGATACATGTCTGGAGAACGAGTTGTATTTAGAAAAAATCTGTATAAGATAATAATAATATATCCAAAACATGCATATAAAATGTCACGTAGGATCCAAACTTATAATTTACAAACTTTAAGAAATTACACAATCAAAAAATATTTATAGGGTGGAAGCTTCCCGAGGTATTTCACAAATATTTATCATTACATTATTTATATCAAGATAAAAACATCTAGATGACAATAAATCATTTCCCCTCACGTGTAGTCCTGCTGTCTCAGCATCCCTCGCTTCTAGTCTACCTGCAAAGCAATCAACAATGAAAGGGTGAGCGCTAATCGCTCAGTAAGGAATGATCTGTTTCATTCTAAATATACTATTTGATCTTTATTTAAACATATTTGTTAACACACCACTTACCTTTTACATCTAGGTGTGCTTCCCTTTTCTTACTAATTTTTATGCTTTCATCATTTATCATGGCTATATAAACATCAATGTGTATACATATAAATGAGTATGTAAACATAGTACACACACATCACATATCATGACATAACATCTAAAATATCTAACATGAGTATAAATCATCTCATGATGTAAATAACATCATAACTCCTGTAATGCAACTAAATGCATATGAAACATTTAACGTCTAGCGATCGGACTTTTCTAGCATCTTAAGCACTTCATATCATCTTGCCTCAAGTCATCTAGAGTTCATATCATTGGAGGCGTGCTTATGTGGTATTTAACATCTAAAGCATTTATTTATCTTTTCTCTCATCTAGCCTCAAATTCATCTAAAGGTCATATCATCGAGAGGCATGCTTACACGTATTTAGCATCTAAAGAATATTCATCTTTCCTCAACTAGTATACGAGGATATGCTTACGTGTTTTCCATCATGTCTATATGCATCTCTATCATGTCTATTTGCATCTCTAACATCTTATGGCATGTAAATACATATTTTGGTGAGCTTAATACTTTAATTCATCTATGGATATCAATCCATTTACATTACCTCTTGCTCACATACATCACTAAAACACTGTATACATTGCAACTTCATGCCATTTCATAACACTAATCATGTATTAACATCATGACCATGTATATCTTTCAAATATCATCTAACGATGGGTAAACATTAGTACATGGCATACTACAATAAACATTAATAATCAATTCATAATCATAAGAATGATTATGTTAAATCTTAAACTTTAATAACTAGTTTATGCTTCAGGCCATTTTTCATCCTTTTCTCAAACGAATTGGCTCTTGGCATAAACAATAAAAGTTATAGGTCTGTGTCTTAGCTTTCTAATTCTCAAGATCATCTCATTTAGATTTTTATAACTCAAGTTATGGTCAAAATACTGAAGCAGGGTTAACAAAACCCCTAAGCCCACTAAATCCGAATTTTCATATTACTATGCCACATCAATCCTATTACATTAACCAATAGGTTAACTTATGGGTCAAATAAACCTCCCTTAATAGGCTTTAACATCTTAAAGGAAGTGTAAAATCTCATTCCCATAATCATCCATTATTGCTATAAACATGTAAGCTAATGCAAACAACACATCAACACTTCTAATAGCAACCATTCAAACCATGTGGCCATACTACAGTTTGCCAATCAGCATCTACACTTCATTTTCTTCAATCAAACAAACAACTCATAAAACATAAATAGCCATAACTTCATGTATAATGAATTCAAGGCAATAAGTAGAATAAATAAGTTCAACTACACTTGCCATCAACAATTCTATGCCTTAAAGCTTTAATTTAAGGTTTCATAAAAATCTACAAACCTAGCATAAACCCTAAAGTCATGGGAGGTTCTTTCTACCTTTTAAGACTTCCTCCAACAAATCCTTTGCCTTTGACTCTTTACACTTAATCCACATAATAAACATATACCAACATCTACTTCAAATCTCAAATCACATCAAAACTAAAGTTTTTAATCCTTACCTTAAACCCTTCTAATTGAAGATCCAAGGCTCCTATCTTGTTCTTCTTGAAAAATTATGCAAAAATCCTTGAAAACCTAGAGAAAGAAAGCTTGTTTCATGGAAGATTTGAGGAGAAAATGGAAGAAATGTTGAAGAAAGGCTCTCTCCTTTGGCTTGAACGAATTTCACTCATTATAGGAAAATATTCATTTATTTTCCAAAATTATGCAATTGGCCCAATTATTTTAATTGTATAAATCATAAGTCCTTAATTCTTCATATAAGGGCATTTTGGTCATTTCACACTAGACATAATTATTACTTAATTAATGCCATTAAATGCAATGAAGCCTACTCATCCTTGACTTTTTTCAATGCTTATCCATAGGCAAAATAACCATTTTGCCCCTAAGCCTCTCTATGGATAATTGATTCATACCGTTCCAAATGAATTGACTATTTTGCCCTTAATTAGATTTTATGCTTTTTAACATAAAATTAACATCTAGAGGACTAATTTGAGTTAGGAACATACCTTTGATATCTTGGGTATTACAACCAACCCACTCTTCGTGACTTTCGGGTGGAGATCACAAAGCACCAACCCATTTTTCATCACTATCGGGTGGAGATCACAAAGCACCAACTCGTTTTTCATATTTTCTCATTCTTTCTACTCTTAGAGTAGTTCATACACATAGTTCTCTACTCTTTCTCAAGCCAATTCTCAGTGCACAATTAATCTTCTCCACTAATGCACTGATGAAATACCAACATGCAATGTTGCAAGAATTAAGGTTACTACTCATGATTCTCCTAGGCATTTCATCAAACAACTAGTGTGCATACATAAACTCTACTTTATCTATGGTTCTATCCCTCTCTTAAACCATCCAAAATGGGAGGAAACTCCCTCACAAAGTTATAATCCCTGTCACAACATAACACTTCCAAAAAGATTTCTCAATCTCTTTCAATTTCATCTCAAACTACATTCCCATCACATATCACACTTCTCATAATTGAAGTGTATTCAACAACCACAAAGCAATTATTCATCTCCATCTCAATTCTCAATAACATATCATCTAACATGCATACACAATTTCTACTAAATCTCTACTCAAAAGAGTTCTCAAATAGCATCTTAGATTGAGATTTACTTACCTTGTAATGGAGAGATCTCACTATCACTTTCCTTTCCTTTAAAATGCTTGTCACTCCCCTAACCCTTTAAACAATAACACCACAAGAGTTTAATATACAAATGTATGCAAAACTTCACATCTAAAGCAAGAAACCTTACCCTAAGATGCCTTAGATTAATTCTCTACCAAGATCCAACTAAAAACCCTCAAAAATCCTTGAAAGCTTGAAGGAAAAGTTGAGAGGAAATAGAGAATGAAAGAGGCGGTGGAAGATGAAGAATGAAGGGTTAACTAAGCTTAACCCCTTTTTAGCTCAAATTATCTTCATTCATTCCCATATTGCCCTTGCTCTTTCTTGAAAACTCCATCCTTATCCTTTGATTCATTACAAACACACCCCTATTCTAACATATTCTCCATAAAATTTTCTTACAATTCACTCCCCACTTTTCCTGCTAATTAGGGGTAGAATGGTCATTTTACCCTTATGGAGAATTCTCTAGAAACCTCAATACACTTTTTTGCCGTCCCGTCGCCATGGCGAAGAAAGTTCTATCTTCCTGGCAAAAAATTACAGAACCTACACCGCAATTACAAAGCCAATGTCGCCACAGCGAAGACTGAAATTCCATACTTCACCAAAACTCAACCAAAATCAGGGCAAACACTCAACCAAACCAACTAAGGGTCAACCAACTGAAAATAATGACATACAAGCTCAAATGAGAACAAAGCAATAAACATTCAAACATACAACATAATTTACTACGTACCTCAAGTGGGGCGTTACATGTGTTAACGAACTTCCTTTTGAAGAAAATAATACAGAAGCCTAGGGCATCGGGTAGACTGATCCAATGGAGAGTGGAGATGAGTTAGCATGACATTAAGTATATCCCGAGGACGTCGATCAAAGGCCAAGCCATGGCAGACTTTATATATGAGTTCCCTTATCAGCAAGACGTTGAGCCAAGCCTGCCAGAGATAGATACCTTGGAAGAGATCGAGCAACAAAAACCAAAGAGTGATGACTTATGGCTATGGACTCTGTGTATAGATGGCTCCTCGAATGAGAAGGGGACAGAAGCAAGCCTCTTGCTTGAAAGTCCAAAGGGAGATCCAATCATAGCCATAGTAAGATTCGGGTTCAATGCCTCCAACAATGAAGCTGAATATGAGGCATTGCTAACAGGTCTTCGTCTCACCATAGAAATGGGGGCAGAGTCCATCAAGATCTATAGTGACTCACAGCTCGTGGTCCATCAAGTTACCAAAGAGTACCAGGCAAAAGAAGACAGGATGGTATCTTACCTCCAGCAAGTGGAGAGCAAGCTCAGACAGTTTAGATCTTTTACCATCCACCAGATCCCAAGGGAGAGAAACTCCCAAGTAGATGCACTAGCTCGCCTAGCCTCTGCAATGAACAATGAGAAGGCCGATTCAATCCCGCTTAAATTCCTCTCGAAATCAAGCATCTCCGCTTCACAAGATCTGATGTTACCCATAAGTCAAAGGTATAGCTAGATGGATGCAATCATAGCTTACTTGAAGGATGGCACACTGCCAGAGGACAGAACCAAAGCTAAAACACTTCGCACCAAAGTAGCTCAGTACACTCTCGTCGACAATAAATTGTACAAGCGAGGCTTTAATGTACCATTGTTGTGATGTATTGACCATCAAGATGCAAATTATGTTCTAAGGGAGATACATGAGGGCATTTGCGGAAACCATGCAGAGGGGGCAGATCTCTAGCTTACAAGGTGCTCTGCCAGGGATACTATTGGCTGACGATTTATGATGATGCAACAGACTATGTCCGTAGATGTGACAGATGCCAAAGATTTGCAAACATTCTATGAGCTCTCTCGCAAGAATTGACCACTCTGACAAGCTCTTGGCTATTTGCAATTTGGGGCATCGACCTTATTGGCCCCTTGCCTCAGGGAAAAGAGGGCGTTAAGTTTGCTATTGTCACAATATATTACTTTACCAAGTAGGCAAAAGCCAAGCCATTGGTGACGATACCATCAAAAAGGTTGAAAGATTTTGTCTATAAGAAAATCATTTCGGTTTGGAACTCCCTACACAATAATAACCGATAATGGGAAACAGTTCGACAGTAAATACTTCAGAACCTTCTACGAGCGGCTCGGCATCAAAAAAAGTTTCACAGCCATCTACTAACCTTAAGCCAATGGACAAGTAGAAGCTGTGAACAAAGTAATCAAGCACACCATAAAGAAAAAGCTTGACGACCTTAAAAGGAGGTGGCACGACGAGCTGTCGGAAGCTCTATGGTCTTATAGAACGACTGCTAAGAGCTTAACGGGCGAGGCCCCGTTTTCGTTGTCTTATGGATGTGAAGCAATGGTCCCAATCGAAGTGCGAATCAGTTCATTCCGAAGAGAAGTCTTTGAGGAAGAAGCCAACGAAGACCTGCTCCGCTTGAGGTTAGACCTGATCAAAGAACATCAAGCTAAATCTCAGTTAAGGCTTGCCTCTTATCAACAGCGGGCCAAGCGGTATTTCAATACCAAAGTCAGAAACAAGAACTTTGAACTGGGTGACTTGGTTCTCAAGAAGGTCGTCCAGGGTACCAAAAACCCGAACTTAGGGGCACTAGGACACAAGTGGAAAGGTCTTTTTAGGATCTCCGAAAAGCTCGCACCAGGATGTTTCCACCTGGAACGCCGCAATGGCGAAGCAAAAATGCGAGCTTGGAACCTTGAGCACTTGTGAAGGTATTCCCAATAAGCAGCTCGGGTTCTATTTATTTCTGTGAACTACATTTTTTGTAAGGCTATTTACGGCCGAAACACTTGATCAATAAGAGAGTTATTATTCAGTACTTACTTTGTTCATAATTTACATTTTTTGGTTCGTCAACAAATTAAATACCGATTAACAAACTGCGACCTATATGATGAAATTCTAAAAGAAAACTCAAAGTCAAGAGTGGAAAGGCAGCTTACTTCAAAAAAGCCACGCCAAAATCGAACTCTTTAAGAATAAAACATCCTAAATTAACGAAGTTAAACTTGAGTTTTAAATCAAGGAAAAAACACGTCAAAGGAAATCAGCTCTAAGCCAGCGACCAAAGAACTCGAATGGGACAATAAAGTCAAAAATCAAAGTTTATCATCCCATTAGATTTCCTCGCATAAATCGGGATTGAAAATCCTAGGTCGACAAAGTTAAACTTGGAAAATTCCAAGAAAAAGCATGTCGAAAAAAATCAGCCTTAAGCCGGTAACGAAAGCCCAAAAAGGACAACGAGTCTGAAATCAATGCCAAACGTCGCATAAAGATTTTTTCACAAAAAATCTGAAAAGCTCCCAAAGAAGCGAACTACGCATGACTTGAAGCAAAATTCGGAAAGTCCGATTAGGACGAATTAAGTGACTCCACAGAAATGAAACAATCATTACTTGAACAAGAAACATTAAAAAAATGTTCTTTCATTAACTATAAGTTTATTTATATTCAGGCAGTATAAAAAGAAAACAACAAAACAAACAAAAAAAGACTAAGACTCTTAGGCTTATGGGGAGCAGGGTGTTCATGTTCAATCTCATGTACGGGAACCTCGCTTAGAAGGACTATGGTCAGAGCATTCGGGTCTTCGACCTCTAGCTTGGGACCAACCTCCTTGCCACTTTCTCCGACCTCTTCCTAGCCTTCGCTGACATTCCTGGAGTCATCCCAGTACACATAGGTCATCCCCTGGGCCTCGACCTTCATCCTTTTGACCTCCTTCTGATAAGCTTGTAGAAGGAAGGAAAAGTCGATCGACGGATGAGCCTCCCATAATTTTTGCATGAGGAAGACTGACGTCTTCCAAGATCGAGTAGTGACGGCTTCATCTAGCTCCTCAATCCTAAGCCTGAGTTGCTCGACCTCAGCTTCAGCATTTTGTTGACCTACCATTTCTTAGGTAAGGTTGAGGAAGCTTGCTTGAATTTGGCCTCCCAGCTTGCTGCTGCTTTCTGGGCTGAGGAAATCTCAAAGTTAAGCTTTTTGTTGGCTCCTCGTTGCTAAGCCAAACTCTAATCGGCCTTTGATCAGCCTCTATTGGCTTAGCTTTAGCCTTATTCTGAGTAGCCTGGCTCGCCTTGAGTTTGTCAACGAACTCCCTTTCCTTGACCCCAAAGGCTGCAACTTCCTCCTCGAGGTGCTCAAACTCGACTTGCCTAGCCTCTTTCTCCTTCTTCGCAAACTCAGCCCTGGCCAAGGCATCCTCCTTTACAATTTTTGCGAGCATCCATCCCTTGTAATTTCCCAAGGTTTGGCCGCATTCTTCGTATAGGAGTTGGCTCGCCATGGTAGTTTGAAAATGAAAAGGTAAGAAGCAAGTAAGAAACAAGAATAGCATTCGAAAAAAAGGGAAGCGAGCTATCAGTACCTTAGCCGCATAGCTACAAGTTAAAGCCAATATCTATAAGGGAGTCGAGTCCTTGACGGTCATGAATGTTTACGAGGTGATGCAATCTCTGGCCACCGCGGCCCCAACATCGATATAGTCAGGGAGTTGGTCGATCAGAGTGTCGACTTCAGCCTTGGTCGCTTCTCCCATCCCCTCATCTTTTCATTTAGATGGGCCAGGTCTACTCCCCCGTGAAGCAACTACTTCACCCGTAGGCAAGGGCTTCTTCTTGGTTGTGCTTTTGGTAGTGCTTTTCTGCAGGCCATCTGCATGTGTGGCAACCGCTTTGCCCGAGCCCTCATGAGGCTTGATCACCTTTTTCTTCCCTGAGCCATCGTGTTGTTCGGGTGTTTTACCTTTTCCCAAGCCTACAGTTGGAAACATCTTCTTCGCTAATAATTGGTAACGAATTTCTTCGTACTTGGGCCCTTCGCTAGCTCGCCTCTAACGTGCTTCATATCGGTAACATCCGCAGGTTGTTTTGCCACCGAAACAGCTGGCACCTTCTGGGCAACCGTTGACGCTGCCATTTTCAAGGCGTTTAGGTTTTTTAGCCCACATTTCTGCAAGGAAAAAGGAAAAAGAGTTAGTGATCAAATTACGCAGGAAATCAAACGCGAGTAGCAACAACTTGCCTTTTTCCAAGAGCGCTAAAAATCTGGCCTCGTCCCTACAAAAGTTGTATGCCTTTAGATGAGGAAGCGTAAGAAGCTCATGGATGTTGTGTGAACTGTCAAGAAGATCGATGAAAGGTTGTAGTCTTTGCAAGCTCACCGTAGGGAGATAATTCTACTCGACGTTAACTACAATAGAAAGTAATTCGATTAGATAATGAAGCAAAGCTCAAATTTTTTCCTTGTGTACATGAGCGACCGAAGCCTCACTCACTTCCAAAACGAAGACACCGCTCGTCCTATCTTCATAGAAGAAGAATTTGGAATCCCAGTGTGGGACCTTCTTCAGGAGATCCATCAGCCTGTTGAAGTGTACTTTCCTCGCCTTGGAAAGATAGTACGTCTGGCTTTGCCCCATTTTGAGCCTATACAAGTGTACAAGCTCTTAGATAGACAGCTCTCATAGCTCAACGATTATGTACGCAGTGTATACCCTAATAATGATCAAGCAGGAATTGGCCATCAGTTGGAGAGGAGTGATGTCGAATCTCCTTAACACTTTATCGATGAAAGGGTGTAGGGGAATGGCTACCCCACACCTAAGGAGAGTCTTGGAAGTTGCCACCCATTCGACTTGAGGGTTCTTCTGAGAGTGTTCTCTCAGGGTTATCAGGTTGAGCAGCAGTGCATAGGCCACCCTGATGTGTTCAAGATCCCTGAGGATGATCAAGGATTGTGACTCTTTTCGTAGCCTGTGAACTAGAGATGGCGGGGATTGAACCAATTGGATCGAAGCACAGTTGAACAAGTCTACAGCATCAGGGTCCAAGCTTCTGGGAACAAACTCTTCGGATATCTCGAGGGACATGTCCCCCAGTATTACCGAGCCAACTGATGAATCGAACATTCAATCTATTATGCGACTATTAGATGAGGACAAGGCTCTAGCTCAACTCTAGGTACCTGAAAAAAGAAGCGAACATATGTTAGAGCTCGAACAACCCGGCGACTATTCCACATTCACTTCCATCTCAAGCACCCAAAATAGCTCGCGCAACACAATGAAGTCACGTGACCTACCCAGGACAACGGCGGCCACCACGATTAAACCCCTTTAAAACTTGAGATCGCCAGAAACGCACCCCAAAAACCCTACTAAAATCTTAAAACATCCAATGTGGCCACTACAACAGCCACCCTTTAGCACAAAAGTCATAAAAATGAGCAAGGAAGAGAAAGAAGTCTTACCGGAATAAAGAAGTGCATTGAGAACTCGTAAGAAAGACCACCACGATGACATAAGAGCAATGGCAAAGAAAAGTTGGAGGGTGGAAGAACTTTCGGAATGACTATTATAAATATTCGTCACCCTTTATAGTGATTTTTGCATGGAAAACGAAAGGGCAAAGCTCAATCTTGACCATCAACTCACAATTGATCCTAGCCCTTCATTCGTTGAGCGATCTCAACCCTTGGACATGGCCATATGTCGACCATCCACAAGGTGTGACAAACCATTAGAAATGATAACCGTTGTCGCACGACGTCTCAACTTCGTGCGTGAACAGTAGTCATCGACCACGCATGACGAAACTTAACTAACAAAGGCTATCGCATTTAATGTGACCCGAACACACAGAAATTACTTCTATACCCTTTCTTTTTGTATTCTGAGTTTTGACAGGTGGTGCAGGTAATAATGCCCAAGTGTGAGGAATGTCGACCAGATGTAAGGTTGGTTGTGGAAGCCCGATCGAGCATGCTCTCAAAGACCCACTATTGAAGCTGAGCATGGTGTCAGATCGAGCGATAGTCTTCAAAGCCCGAAACAAGCATCTAACACTAGGGGGCAGATGTTGTGTGTGGTTTTTCAACAAGATCGGGCCAACGCGAGGACATAGTTCAGGCCAGAATGACCTCGACAACTATAATTGATCGACCCAACATAAGCTCGTCGAGCCGTAGCTTGACCTAGCACAAGCTAGTCATAGACAATCTCAAGAATTAATCAATCAATCCCCATATTAGTTCAAATCCCAGATATCGCGGGAATGACTAGATCAACGGTTATCATTGCGCGATCATAGCACACAATCACAGGGATATCGAAATTGTGATTCAAATCTTTTGTAATCCCTTTAATTTTGCTCTTTCCTTTATGTAAATCTTGTATATATACCCCTTAAAACGATGAGGAGGGGGATACGAATTCTAGATTAAAATTACATTATAAGCTCTCACAACATATAAACAAAACACAGTGGATGTAGGCATTACCATTCACTCATCGTTAATTACTCGTAATCACGCACATATCAGTTCCGATCTCGACAAGGTCGATTGGATCTCGCTGGTTGGTGTAGATTTCTATACAACACCCTAAATTTGCTAATGCAAATATAATAGATTCAAATAGTCCTGCTTTCCCATTCTCAGAATTTGATACACCTCATAATATTCCCCCCTTCCTCCCCATGCTGCTACAGCTCCTAGTGGTTCTAGAAGTCGTCCTCGTCCAACTCCATCTCAAGGAGAAGTGAGTTCATCAACTGTAGTCGAAATCAATGACAGGCACACATAAGACGTTTGGGTGCATTTCGATAAGTTTTACAAGACAAAAAATGGAGTTCAAGTGAAGAAAGCAAGATGCAAGTATTGTACAAATATTAATAAAGCTAATGCAGGTAATGGTACTAGTACTTTAAAAAGGCATGCCAGTAAACATATTAATCAACATGGAAATAGAGAAACCAATCAAACTCAAATAACTAATATGGGTACTACTTGGCATTATAATTTTGATGTATATAGGGAACAATTAGCTATATATATTGCTGCAATTGATCAACCTATTTATTAATATGGCTGAAGATAAATATTTTGAAAGATTTATTAAAAATTCATTTTTTTCCAGGATTTAAAAGTTATTCTAAAATTGCAACTATAAATGATTTAATAAAATTGTTTGGGAAAATTAAATCAGAATTAAAAAACAAAATACATAGTTGTTATGCGAGTGTGACTCTAACAGTCGATATTTGGAGTGGTAGAGCTAAACAAGACTATATTTGTGTGACTAGTTATTATTTTGATAACAAATGTAAATTAAATAAATCTTTATTGGGATTTAGATTAATGGATGTGGATCATAGTGGTCAAATTTATAATAAAACTGTTGAAGTTTTAGAAGATTATGATGTCGTTCACAAAGAGATAGGTTTAACTTTAGATAATGCAAGTGCTAATAGTAGAGCTATATATTTTTTTAAAAATAAATTTTCCTTTTTTTTGACAATTTGAAGTTTTTTCACCAATGTTGTGCATGTCACATTATTAATTTAATTGTGAAAAGTGGTATGAAAAAAATTTGAAATAATATTGATAGAATTAGGGATTCTTTAGCTTAGATTACTAGTAGTAATAGAAGAAATGCTGAATTTCAAGATGCTTGTATAAAATCAAATATATCTCCTAGAACTTTTGCATTAGACATGCCTGTTAGATGGAATATTACTTATTTAATGCTTGATTCATGTTTACCTTGTGCAAATTTAATTAGTTATTTTGTAGCAAATAATAGGGGTCCTCATTTTTTGGTAGACAGTGATTGGCATATAGCTCAAAAATTTCATTCTTTTCTTAAAAATTTTTATCAATCCACTTTACAACTTTCTGGTCTGTATTATCCTACTAGTCCATTGGTAATACGTACAATTATAAAAAATTTAGATTTATTTAAAAAAAAAAAAAAAACGTAAACAATGAAATCTTAGCAAGACCAATAGAGGCAATGGAATTCAAATTTAAAAAATATTGGAAACCCATTCCTTTTCTTTATTGTTTAGCTACCATTTTTTATCCTAGAATTAAATTAGTGCATGTAGAAAATGGTTTAGACACGTTAAGTGAAAATTTACGAGACGAAACATATGCCAATCAACTATGAGAGATAAAAGAGTGTCTTGCAAAGGTATATTTGCAATATGAAAATAAGTATGGGAACCAGCAAAGAGGCGAAATACCTGAGGAAGTAGCATCAGAAGAAAAAAATGAAGACTTCGACTCCTATAGTGCACTTAATAGGCCTAAGAGGACCTGAACCCGAAGCACAGCCTCCTCTTCAGAAGCATCAACAACGAATGTACTATCCTTCATGCAGCTGCTGAGTAATGAGCTTCACCAATATTTGGGAACCCCCACCATGCTACCAATAGATCCACAACAAAGAGCTAACTTTGATTTCTTAGAATATTGGAAAACCAGAAAATGTATTTTTCCAGTATTATCAAGACTTGCCCTGGATGTTTTCTTTGTTCTTGTCTCAACCGTCTCAACTGAACAAACATTTAGTGCAAGTGGAAGAATTTTAAATGAAAGAAGGACTAAACTTTCAGAAAAAATGATTGAAGTCCTCACATGTCTTCGAGATTGAGAACGATCATGCCATCATGATCAATACAAGGTTGTCGACAATGCTTTAATAAAATCATTTCAATTTTATAATATAGATGATACAGATGAAGGAGGTCCTAGTCAATCTCCAAATTAGTTGTTTTGTAAATTGTAACTTTGTAATTTGTAAATTATTGCACTCTTTTTTCCTTACCAAGTTTTTGCCCCAATTGGGTTTTTCTTGGTAAGGTTTTTAACGAGGCAATAATTGTTGTAATTTCTTATTTTTTATTTTATTTTTTAATAAATGAATAAATCTAATTTTTCTTATATTACGATTTAATTGAATTAATATTTGAAATGTTAACAAAAAAAATTAATTTAATTGAATTCTTGATATTTGAAAAGTTAGCTAAAAAAATTACACAAAAGAAAAAAAATAAAAAATAAAAAAATTTATGGGCCAGCTCGGCCAACAGCAAAACCCACCAAGTTAAGGTTGGTAGATCGGGCTGGGTTAACCTTTCTGGCCAAGAGGTGGGTGGCCCGCCATTTTGCTTAACCCGCTAAGGGCCGGGCCAGGCAGGTTATTTTTCCACCTTTAACCAGAGTGTAGTAGGAGGGATCCTGCCATGCCCACCAACATGCAATAGGTGGGGTAGATTACCTCAGTGCTGTGAGCACCTACGCACAGCCCTGTTCATGTGGTTGTACATAGTACTTCACAGCCATGAAGCAGAGGGCTACACATGCCAACACGCAGCCATGGACAGAGGCTACGTAACCTCAAAAATCAGCCACCATCTTTAGGGTTTTTGAAACCCTAATCCAGCCAATCTTCAAAGAAAATCCATTAACAAAATTAAATCCAAAAATAGTTGGTTTTAAATTAAAATTAAAAACCTACACATGCCAATCTAGCACACACTTGATGTGGGTTGTTCTAGTTCTGTCTACAAAGGTACTTTTTCTAATGATGGAAAAATTGTTGCAATTAAGGTGTTAAAAGTTCAACATCAAAATGACCACTTTTTCTTTTCAAAATTAATCTTTTGAAAAAAAGATGCTCTCTTTGGAAAACTCTTCACTACAGCTACTTGTTTAATCTCTTCACTAATTTCTCATCAGGGACTCGCCAGATTCTAGCGTCATATGGCATCCAGACTATGAAACCAAAAATAGGGGATAAAGGCAAATCGAGATTGAAGAACCAGATCTCACAAAGAGATCTGAAGTTAGGAGTAAGCTCGAGAACTGGGAAAACATTGGGGGATGGTATGGTTATGACTAATAACAAGGATTGTGGAATAGTGGGTTTGCTTAATTCGAATAATGGTGGTAGTATATAAATCAATCTGACAAATGCAAGTCTAGAGGAAGCACGCTCCAACCATGTTTTAGGGGAAACTTTGGCAAATTATGTTCCAAATGAGAAAGCCACTACTCTCGATTTGACTAGAAATTCGATGAGAATCGTTATTGGAAGCATGGGCTCTGAAGATGTACCACTATCCCAAGATAGAAAGAATGCTTCTTACTCCAATTTGGCAAGTGATGGGGAAGATAGTTGCAAAGGTAGGTCTCGAAGCCCTTAATTCCATCGAGAAGGATTGTTGAATGGGAAAGTTCAATCTATTGTAACGGGTTTTAAGAATGGAGAAACAAGGGTGTCTGAGGGAGGAAGGCTATTGATAGTCACAAGGGGCAACAAGATGGTGGCAGTGATTAAGGATCACAATAGGGAAGTGGAGGATGGGTCAAATTGTAATCGGATCCAACTTCCTCTTCTTGGGTTGGGTCGAGACAATTGTTCAATGGAGCAGGGAAGACGGGAGGGTCAAATGGTGTCAAAGGGGCTGACTAGTGTTAAGGCCCATGAATCTTTGTCTTCTCAACAAATTAGGCCGCATGACCCTTCTTATCAGGCCAAATGGAGTGGCCTTGGATACATTAGTGAAATGGCATAGTTTAAGGAGAATGGATTGGAAGTGGAAGATGGCCAAAGTGGCTAATGAAGAAAGTTGGACAAATTCATTGTTGATGGGCATAGTACTACCATTGCGGAGGGCGTTGGGGGGCATTTAGTGAATCACCCACCTAGGCAATATGCTTTATCCATTAAAGACCCTTCTTTTGAGCATGATCCTTCATTGTTTTCCACTAAAAGGGAGACTTTCTCTAAACAACATTTATTCAAGAGTTAGTATGACTCCCAGAGAATGATGGAAGTGGATAACCAGGGTTCTACCGAGATTGCAAGACAGAATGTAATGCCCCACTTGAGGTACGTAGTTATTGTTTCTTCTTCTGCTCTTATTTGAGTTGGTTTCTTGGTATTATTGTTTGGTTGACCTTTGATTGAGTGTTATGTTGAATACTTGCCCTGAAATTGGTTGAAAATAGAAGAAGTTCAGTTTTCCAAGCTTCGCCAGGGCGAAGAAGAATCTTCGCCGCGGCGAAGAGGTGTTGAAGCCACCGGAAGTTGCTGGATAGTTTCGCCGCGACGACAGAAGCTTCCTCGCCGCGGNGCTGATTAATGATTGCTGGAGATCGATGTGATTGTGATCCAATGAGTTAATTAACACCAAATAAATTCAGGTACTGAATAAGCCCTTATGTCTAAGATAGAGATTAACTAGCTGAGAAAAATTTAGCAATTAAGTTAGTTATTTTAGTAAAACCCAGTTGTGTCGATTTGATAAAAAAATTACCAACGTTGGATCGTCCATGTAAGTGTAGTTTCTAGTTCCGGAGAGAGGATCTCCAGAAAGGTAACAAGAAATAAGAAGAGTAGAATAGCATCTCTCTTATTGTACATGGTATGAATTCTTTCTTGTTGCCACCCCTGTAAAAGCCTTTGACCTAATTAATGATAGCTCTGATTGACTTTCCTTTCTTCTTTCTTCGAAGAAGGCACATCGAATAATAATATAAATGTGTTTGGTTTCTTGTCTAAATAGTTTTCCTAGTTGACTGGTTAATGGTTAATTTTCTCTTGAAAAATTAAGGCAACCAATACGTATATCAGAAAAAATTTGTATTGCGCACCATTAATTGATCATAGGTGTGTGGAAACAGTATGTAATTCTTATATTTGGTTCCCTATAAATTGAGTATGTAATTCTTATACTCAAAACATCATCTAATTCTTATCTTTAATTGGCACCCAATAGCTGAGAAAAGGAAGAAGCTTTTACCCAACCCAAAGCATTTGACTCTAGATTTCCTTTACAGCGATAGGTTTTCGTGTGTGAAAAAGCATCAGTGAATGCCCCAGCAAGTTGTGATTAATTAAGGCTTATATATGGTATCTTATCTTTGAGAAAATCATGCAGTGGATTAAATGGCCTTTTCTATAACTTTGAGAGAATTTCACATTTGGCCAGAATATTTGAAGCATCTACTTTGCCTTAATCGGGAAATGAGAAAATATATACCAGAGGCATATTGAGTACGGTAGGAATAAAAATGGAGAAAATTATTGAAAGAAACGTACTATAATTAACAAGTTTATGAACATTCGGGGAATTTGCATGTACAGGATGAAATTAAATAACTTCTTTTTCGATCCACACATGAAAGAATTAGTTTAATAATTGAAGGTTAAATGGTTTATTACATAAAGCTTCTACTTCCATTAATGCACATATAGGAATTGAGTTTATTATCATGCATTTAAAAGTGAGCAATCGAATTCATTAATGGACAACGTCTTTGGGCTAAGTTACGAACGGCTGATCGATAAAATACACAGTACTAGAAACTAAAGGGCTGCTTACAAGGCTATAATGGTGCTTTGTGGTACTCGAAAGCCTTGAGACTTTTTAATATCGATAGAACCCAAGGTTGGTGTGGCAATCAGAGATCTACTCATGATCTACATCATTGGCGAAGTGAAACTTTTTGACACACACACACACACATATATATATATATATATATTTTCGATGGCTTTGTTTTCAGGGTCTGGAGTTTTGTGTTTGGCGTGCGCTACAGCTCAGCTTGGATGGATTTTTAGACCAATTGTCATGCTCTTGTTCTCTCTTGTCACTTGCTACCCTTTTACTCTTTTCGCCGATGCAGCTTGTCACCCTTCTGGGAAACTTGCCTCTCTTGAAAAAAAGTACACTAATTACATGGACACTTTGAGGTTGGTAAATTTTTCCATCCGCCCCTTGAGATTGCCTTGGAGGGAAGAAAAAGGTGGGAAATTTGTGTAGTAGGATCCTTCGTTTAGAAAAAACCTTCTTTCCATTCCGTTCAATCGTTGGCAATGAGGTTGTGGAAGAAATACGGAATTAAGGAAATTATGATGAATGAAAAAGGATTTTTCTTTTTCAAGTTTGCAAAGGAGACAACCATGTTGCAATGCCTTGAAGATGGCTGCTGGTTGCTCCAAAATAGGCCCATCTTACTTAAAAAATGGCAACCTCAGATGGAGTTAAACAAAGAATCTCCCTGCACAGTCCCTTTGTGGGTTAAATTGTATGATGTTCCTTTGGAGTTGTGGACTCATAAGGGGTTGAGCTATATTGCAATTGGGGTAGGTAAGCCCTTAGGAATGGATCGTATTACTGAAGACACTTATCGTCTTGGCGCTGGTCGTGTAGGATACGCTCAAATTCTTTTTGAGGTAGAGGCTTGCTGTAAATTACCAGAAGTTGTAACAATTTTGATGCCTTATAAGGAAAATAAAGTTTCTAAGGAAATGCTTGTCCGAGTGGAGTACCAATGGAAACCTTCCCAGTGTATTCATTGTAGTGTGTTTGGCCATGGAGAAGCAGTTTGTCTAAAATTGCTCGGGTTGAGATCCAAGCAATTAAAGAGCAACAGATCTACGTTAGGGAGAATGAAAATGATGGTTTTCAAATTGTGCAATGCAAGGGTAAAGGAAAAATGGAGAACAAGCAAAAAGCATAATCGAAAGCTCCCCCCTCGATGAAGTTGGATAATCATAGGAAGATTAGCCCGATGGAAAAGGTTCCAAGGAAACAGGTTATTAAAAATGTTCCAGTAAAGAATCAGCCAAGTCAATCCAAGGCTCATCAACAAGCCCTCAGGTTAAGTAACACTTTTCAAAGCTTAGCTTCAACATCTGCAGATCCAGAAGATAGGAGAATGGGGATTGAGATAGAACCCAAACATATTGATACGGAGGAAGGGTTAGGCATGGAGGTTGATTGCGAACCAACTACAGAAGGAACAGATGTGGAATCAGATGTTGTTTCAGTAGCAGGTTTTATGAAATCAAGGCTTAGTAATAGCATCAATGAGCTGGGGCGAGACCATGGGGGAGGGTTAGTTATTTCCCCATCCACCAACCCCTCCCATGACTAGTTTAACATGCTGGACTATAAGGGGCCTCAACCATGCCTTCAAATAGGAAGAAATATGAGTGTTTATTTGGGAAAAGCGGATTGCGTTATGCGCTCTCTTGGAAACCAGGGTGGCTTGCCACAATGTAAATAAATTTTTTGATCGTGTTTTCAGAAACTGGCAATGGGTTTCTAATGTTGATCAAGTGAATCGAGGATGTAGAATCGGTATTGGTTGGAACCCGATTGTTTTCAATGTGTCAGTTCAAGGGATGACTGATCAAGTCATTCATTGTACAGTTAGAATGTTGAGTAGTGGAGATGATTTTCAGTGTTCTTTCATTTATGCTGTCTATGATTATATGGGGAGAAAAGGCGTTATGGGAGGATCTTTGTAGACATAATTTGGTTATTCCTAATCAACTGTGGTTGATTTTGGGTGATTTTAATGTTACCTTGAATCCTAATGAAAGTGTGGGGGGTCTGTCGACTATAACTACGGGTATGGAAGATTTTCGAGCTTGTATGGAGTCTCTAGAAATGGAAGATATTAGTAAAGTGGGTATGATGTACACTTGGAATGGAAAGCCTCATGGTACTAACAGATCACAGCCCTAAAGAAACTAGACAAAGTTACGGGTAATACTCATTTCCTCGCTTGGTTCTCAAGAGTCAATTCCTTTTTTTGACCCTTGGGAATTAGCAACACAGCCCTTCAATTACAGCCTTCCCCATGCATGGTGAGTTGAAATCGAAGCCCTTCAAGTTTTTTAATATAAACATGGTTTTTTCCCCTCAGTGGAAAGGATCTGGTCCATGGAAAGTGTTGGTGTACCCATATTTTTTATTGCTAAAAAAATGAGGACTCTGAAACCACATTTTCGGGCTCTTAATCATCAACAAGGGAATCTCAATCAGAAAGTCTCAATTTTACACAAGGAAGTGGAGGTCATTCAAAGGGTTTACATAGGGATCCTCATAACCAAGAGCTACGAGATTGTGAGCCATGTTCTATGGAGCTTTTAGATGAGGAGAGATTTCTGAAGCAGAAATCTAAGATCCAATGGTTAGGTGTAGGGGACCAAAACACAACATTCTTCCATAAGTCTCTTCAATCCTTTCGTAATTCTAGAAGAGTGAACTGCATTCTATCTGATTTGGTTGAGACAATTGAGGGTGCCCAATTGGAGATTGCTTTTGTTTCCTTTTTTTTTTTTTTTTTGCTTGAATTAGCCCCTCCAGTGGTTGCTTGGATTAGCCCCTCTAGTGATCTCGATGCAAGGTTTAGAAGATATGTTTACCAAGAAAGTTCCAGAGCATCAGTGCGTTTATATGACTTGTCCAGTGACTATGGATGAGGTTAGAAAGGCTATATTTAAGATTAGGGATGATAAAGCTCCAGGGCCTAATGGCTACTAGACCAAATTCTTCAAATGGGGTATTATGGGGGAAGAAACTTCTAAAGCTATTATTTATTTATTTTTACAATGGCAGGCTACTTAAAGAAGTAAATGCAATAGTTGTCGCTCTTGTCCAAAAGTGGAGATGCCATTAAAAGTGAGTGACTTTAGGAGTGAGTGACTTTAGGCCTATATCATGCTGCAATGTCCTCTACATGTGCATATCAAAAATCATTGCTAATAGAATTATAGGCTGTTTGGCTGACCTGGTGGATGATTCTCAGACTGCTTTTGTGCCAGGAAGACGGATTAGCGATAATGTGTTATTCACTTAGGAGCTTCTTAGGAACTATCATACAAATAGTGGTGTTCAGAGGTGTGCTTTCAAGGTGGATATCCAAAAAGCCCATGATTGTGTAGATTGGGGATTTATGGTTCAGACTCTTCAGTTGTTTGGTTTTTCCCCATAGATAATCCAGTGGATTCGGGAGTGTATTACAACAACTTCCTTCTCCGTGTCTATTAACGGAGAGCTTTATGGGGGGTCTTCCTAGGGAAAAGAGGATTGAGGCAGGGAGATCCATTGTCCCCTTATCTTTTCACGTTGGTGATGCGAATTCTCTCCTCGATTATTCATCGGTGAGTGCATGAAGCAGTAGGGTTTAAAATATCATTTTAGATGTACAACTCAAGAAATTACTTATCTTTATTTTGCTAACGATTTGTTCTTTTTTGTCATGGAGACCCTTTATCAGTTATGATTCTTAGGGATGCTTTGAGGGAGTTCTCAGCCATATTAGGACTCCACCCTAACCATGCCAAAAGCTTCACATTCATGTGCAACATTAGTCAACAGAACAATTCTCGTATTCAAAGCATCATGGGTTTTGAAATAGGTCATTTACTTGTTAGATACTTGGGGGTACCTTTGGTCACTACTCGCCTGTATCATAAAGACTGTATTCCTCTTATTAAAAAGGTGGAGAAAAGGGCGTCCTCATGGAAGAACGAGTACCTCTCATCTATTTGCAGACTTTAGCTAGTTATCTAGCTTTTGTCTTCCATGCAAGTGTATTTGGCTTCAGTATTCATTCTCCCTTCTTACATTACTAAGGCCTTAGAAAAGATCCTCATAACTTCTTTATGGTCAGGTTCTGATATGGGGAAAGCTAAAGCTAAGGTGGCTTGCAAGGACTTATGTTCTCTAAAATCAGCAGGAGGCTTGGGCATTTGTCCCTTGGCAATGTGAAATCTTTCCCTAATATAGTATCATGTTTGGAATGTGATCTCTAGGAAGGATACCTAAATGGATTCACACATATAGGCTCCATGGTCTCAACTTTTGGAGTGTAAAAACTCCTTAGCATAAACTTCTTTCAATGAGGGATGTCATACGGAGACATATTGGGTTATTATAGATAATGGGTGGACTACTTCCCTATGGTTTGACTCTTGGCACCCTTTAGGCCCGCTAAATCTCATCGTTCCTCAAAGGATATTCTATGAATCAGGCTTGGGACACAGGGCCATTGTTAATGACGTGCTTGAGCATGGGTAGTGGAAATGGCCTATTAATTTTAGTGAGAGATTTCTCCATATTGTGGACCAAGTCCCTTCTATTATGGGGGCCCTATTATTGGATGAAACTTTTTGGAAGACCGTGGATGGAAGAAGAGCTAGACTTTCCTCATGCCAGACATGGAGGGATTTATCTATTGAGAATACTACAATGCCCTAGTGTACTATTGTATGGAATAGCATCCGTATTCCACGTCACTCATTTATCATATGGCTTGCCATCAAAAAGAAATTATTGACCCAGGACCGGATGCAAGCTTGGAGTAGATCTGACGATCTTGCCTGCGTATTATGTGGCAATGTCATGGATTCCCATGACTATCTTTTCTTCGAATGCCTGTTTTCCCAGTTCATTTGGAGGAATGCCTAGAACAAAGGGAAAATTTTCACTCCGATGACTGGCTGGGATAATATTATTACCTGGTCTGCAAATAATTTTAAAGGAAAAAACATCAGACCTGTTATAGGTTGGCTCCTACTTGCGATGACTGGTAAGAGCAGAATTTGTGCCTTTTTCAAGGAAAAGCTAGTAGCCTTGAATTTGTAAAGCGACAAGTCATCGACATAGTCAGACTTCGACTATGCAGCCTCCATTTAAAAAATATAGAAAGAACTCGAAGGGTTGTGGAGGAATGAATCTACCCAAGGAATGTGTCTTTGAAAAAGTTCATAGATCTCACTAATTTTCTAATGTATCTTCGAAGGAAGAAAAGGCAGGTGGTACCAAGAGGTGACCTTTTGCATCATGCTGGAGCTGATGATAACCTTGCAGCTTACCGATGCTATGAAGTGAATATTTTTTAGAATAGCCTTCTAATTCTTAGTGGGTTGACCTAGGACACTTTGGCTGGCTCCTTTGGCCTTTATGTTTATATTTATAACTGTAATATGCTCTTATATTTCATTATCCAATTTGACTTTTTTGTGTATATGTTAGATGTCTTTTTCTGTAGGTATATAATGGTTCCCTACTACTTGCACTACTTTAGATATATTAGGGATTGATGATGTGGGAATGCTAGGCTGATGAGGATAAAAAAGGATCCTTCTGATGACTAGATAAGGATTTTAATGTAGAATCTGATCATGATAGTTGGCTGCCTTTTGTTCTCTGCTGGCACTTTTCCCATTTAGGTTTGTCTTTGCTATGGTGATTGCACCTAACTTGTGCTTTGTCATCTTCTTTTTTATTGTGCAATATTTGAGATTTCCCCCGAAGTTGATGTCTTTGGCAAAGGATGTTTTGGAAGTTTCTTTTCTCTTGGTGTGGTGATCTGATTTTTGTTGGCTTTGGTGGTATGCAAGTCAGGTTTTGCAGCCAATTTCAATCGATAGTAGCTACTAGTATAATAGTGAGTGTGGGCAGCCGTGTTTTTTTGTTGTTTTCTTGTTTGTTTTTGCTGCTCCTGTATAAGGTCTGGTTTTCTTTTTTGCAACAGCCTAGATGGTGTTGCTTTCATTTTTTTTTTTTTTTTTTTTTTTTTTTTTTTTTTTTTTTTTGTGCATGTTAGGTTGCTTACTTTGAGCATAAGGATAGGTGTTCTTTCCTTTTTGCTTTTGTTTGTATAGCATGACTCTTGGTCCTATCCAAGAGTTAGGATTGTATATATTATTCTTTATTCTTTATACAATTATCAAGTCTAACAAAAAATAAAAAATAAAAAAAATCTAGCACACAATTACATGCATGCAATTAAAAGCTGAATCGAAGCTCTAATACCATTTGTAGGAACCATGTCATGGCAAGCGCATAATTACAAAAAAATAAAATAAAATAATTCTTGCTATGGCATTATTCCATTACCTAAGATCATGATTTTGACTAAAAAATCAACATAAAATAACCATACAAGGTTATGTGATTTACCTCCGTTGGCGGCTCCTTCTTTGGATTTCTCCAACTAGTCTCTATCAATCCAACATAGGATTGAGTCCATCGGTATCCACACAAAGGCAGGCTTAAGATCACCCTAGGACTGATTGGTAGACCAATCAAATGGCTTAAAAGATGGCGGCGGAAATTTGAGAGAAAACTCTTAAGGGTGGCTAGGGTTTTGGCGTGAATTAGGAGAGAGAGAGAGAGAGACAAGTTTGATTTCATTCAACTATATTTCCCAAAAACAATTCTCATGTGTTTAAACTAAAAACCCTCCTCTTTTTATAGTGTAAATCCAAATTGGAATTCAATAACGATTACAATCCTTGAATCCCTATTTTGGAAGGATTCCACTAATCCTAAAAGCAAAGGATAATATCTTTTAGAGATACTATCCTTTTTAAATATCAAATACTAAATATATATATATATATAATATTTGGGTTTTAATATATATATATTTAATTAAATTAAATATATATCTCCATATTAATTAAAATTACTATGAATCCAATTTTTCTAAAACTCTTCCAATAAATTGGATAATGGCGTCAACCCCTTAGCAAAATTACCAAAGTGTCCTTTTTGCCCATAATGACAAAAATACCCCTAGACTCCCAAATTACCGAAATACCCTTTTTGACCCAAAGACAAGATTGTCCTTCCATTTCCATTTCTCACTTACCTACCTTCTATTTGTGTGACCGGAAGGCTCTTCACTTTGTCGGCAGTGTCCCGATAACTAATTAAGCATCAAGCAATTAGTGTTTTCGTAGATTGGCCTCTAGCAAGGCATCATGATTCCCAGGCAAGTAAAGAATCAGCGATTTAGGCTTACCTTGTCTACGGTATGGTTACCGTGCAATTCGATTCGTTTCATCATCTTTTATCTCATCAAGTTTTAAGGTACATAAATAATGTCTACCTCAAAAGCTACCTTGACATGTTGTATATTTGGTTCTTGAATCTGACAACTATAAAATTGGATTCGAGCACCAACTCAATTCCACCATGGCCATGGATTTGACGTTGTAGTTCTTTAACCAAATATGTCACTGAGATAAGATCTCCTGTAACCAGGAGTGATGAATCCTTTGTTGATCCACCATAGCCATAGTGTACTTCTCAATGTAACCAATCACCATCGTTCTGGTAATCCCTAAAAGAGACGATGTTAGGCTAGTGTCAAATCACATCGATATTTAGACACGGTGCTCTGGTGATCTCAAGTCAAAGGACCACATGCACCACCATCCATAAGAGGATATATTCCATAGACATTGGGTTTACCATCTTGTGTGGAATCCTTTGATGGATCAGTCCAATGTACTTACACAAGAAAGCACCCATGTGTTGCACCAAGTTGATGCCCACAACTTTGACATGTGAGATCTATCACTACCTTTCAATAGGGTTGTTCGATGTAATGATAGTCCCTCCATATAATATGTGTCTTTGGTCAGATTTATACTATGACTACGGAAAGTTTAAGAATGGCCAACATTTGTGCTCATAAAGTTCTCACAATTAAGATTTATAACACTTAATCCCTTGTCACTAGTTTCAACCTTTCTAAGGACATATACTATTTTCTTTACGCGCAATAAATAGATGCTATAGTAGATATGCTCACAAATAAGTGATGCCTTTTTATTCATTTATTTGAAATAAGTTTACAATAGCTAAAACATTGGCTCTAGGGCACCTATTCTAACATCGTAACCCTCCAAATAGCCAATATTCTTGTCAAGAGGATCCTTGTAGATCCCAGCTCCTCCGCCAACATTCTATTCCTTGAAACATTCAAGGTCATGGGCTTGGACGAATCCAACATCAACCACCACTCCACGCTCCTGGTTGGTTTCAGCTTACAGTAGAAATACACCCTTGGAGAGATAGCCCTATCGGTCTATGCCGAGGGGATCAATCTCCAACCCACCTTAATGATATTGGACTCCCAATCTCTATACAATGTGATACTAAGCTGACCATGGATCCACAACATGTGGTTTATCTCATCCACCTTCTTTTAAACCATCTGATTTCCTACCAAGTGGTCCATAAAGGAGGTAAAAGGAGATCGAAAGGCTTCTAGAGATTGCTATAAGAACATCTTCAAGGCTAAACGGGGTACCATGTAGCAATTACGGTCCAACACAGCTAGAGGAGCCAAGCCGAACCAACCAACTATGGAAGAGCTGGATGAAGTGCAAATACACCTCAGTCACCCAGATCGTAAAACTCAAATAGAGGCACAACTCCAACCTAACATTTGGGAGAAGCTAGTGGACTTTCTAAAGCAGAACCAAGACTGCTTCGCTTGGTCCCACAAAGATATGACGGGAATCAGTCTCGAGGCCATTGTTCACTAACTAAACGCCGACCTAAACCATCCCCCTATGAAACAGAAGAGGAGGAAGTTTGCTCCTAAGAGGAACAGGGTGATTAATGAGGAGGTGGAGAAGCTGCTGAGCAACAGCTTGGTTCAGGAAGTTCATTATCCAGACTAGTTGGCAAACGTAGTGGTTATTAGAAAGAAGAATGGGAAATGGAGAGTCTTTATCGATTTCACTAACCTGAACAAGGCTTGCCCTAAGGACTTCTTCCCTCTCCCCCAAATAGACATGTTAGTGGATGTCACCGTCGAGCATAAGCTATTAAGATTCATGGATGCCTTCTCAAACTACAAACAAATACTAATGCACCTAGATGACCAGGAGAAGACCCCCTTCATCACTGAGAGAGGCATTTACTGTTACAAGGTAATGTCTTCGGCCTAAAAAATGTCGGTGCCACCTACCAGCGCCTTGTGAATAAGATGCTTGCCAACCTACTAAAGGACTCCATAGAAGTGTACATCGACGATATGCTGGTGAACTCTTTGATCACCGAGCAACACCTTGACCACCTTAGGCAAGCTTTTGAGGTGTTGCGAAAATACAATATGAAGCTGAGCCCAGCTAAATGCTCTTTCAGTGTCTCATCCAAAAAGTTTCTCAACCATATGGTAACATAGTGTAGTATTGAAGCCAATCCCAATCAGATCAGACTAGTCCTAAGCATCTCATCCCCTACATGCATCAAGGATGTCCACTGCCTCATTGGAAGAGTAGCAACACTGAGCCATTCATCTCCAAGTCAGCAAAGAAGTGTTATCTCTTCTTCGCTTCCCTCAGAAAGCCTAAGAAGTTCAAATGGACCCTGGCATGTGAAGAAGCATTGGCTCACCTAAAAAGGTACTTAACGCCACCTTCACTGCTTTCTAAACCAAAAACAGAGGAATAACTTTTGACCTACTTAGTTGAGTCTGAATGCACCATCTCTACCATATTGACTCGAGAAGAGAAGGGAAAGCAGTTGCCAGTCTATTACACTAGCAAGTCTCTACTTGACATCGAGACACACTATAGCTAACTCGAGAAACTTGCACTTGCTTTTATCATCGTCGCAAGGAAACTGAGATCGTACTTCCAATGCCACCCGATTGTGGTCTTGACTTCTTACCCCCTCATGAAGGTCCTCTATAAACCAGATCTTTTGGGTCGGCTTATCCAGTGGACAATAGAGCTGAGCGAGTTTGACATCTCCTTCCAACTCTACACTACTATCAAATCACAAGTGCTAGCTGACTTCATTATCGATTTCGCACCTAGTACTTCTATTCAGGTAGAAAGAGAGCTCTTATGTCTGACCGACAAGGGCTCCTCCAAGTGGATCCTCCTAGTAGACGGTTCAAGCAATATCAATGGCAACGGTCTAGGACTTGTCTGAACTTCCCCTGATGGGGACATCATACATCAGTCCATTCGGTGCGACTTCAAGGTGACCAACAATGAAGTCGAGTATGAGGCATTGATCATCGATCTCTCTCTCTCTCTCTAAGGAAATGGCGGTCAAAAAACTCAAAGTTAAGTCTAATCCACAACTGGAGGTGAATCAACTCCAAGGGTCCTACCAAGCTTAAGACGTCAAGATGACCTCTTACCTCAATTTAGCTAAAGGGCTCCAGGCGGCATTCGAAGAGATCACCATCACTTAAGTCTTAAGGACTGAGAAAACACATGCAAATTCTTTGGCGAACCTCAGCTCGGCTCTTCAAACTCCATTACCAGCAATGATACAGTTGGTTCACTCCAAGTACCAGCCATTGACCGAGGTCTCACTAGTTGGCTCAAAAGAGTCTTGGGTGACATCCATCATTCACTACTTGGAGAATGATGAGCTCCCAACAGACAAGAATGAGGCAAGTTGAGTAAAAGCCAAAGTAGCTCGATTCACCATCGATGATGGCCGCCTACTAAAAAGATCCTTCTCAGGTCCATATCTTAAATGAATCACCCTCGAAGAAGCAAAGTATGTGCTCATAGAACTCCATGAAGGTGACTGTGGCAACCAAGTCAAGGGACACAGCCTTGCCAACTGGGCTCTCACAATAGGCTACTACTAGCCTACAATGTGCTCCAACTCGACCAAATTCTCTAATCATTGTGATAGTGACAGACACACAAAGTTTAATCCTTCACAAGTGTAGAAGTTGCAATCACAGCATAGTGCACGAGTAAGGTTTGATCCCATAGAGACGAAATATGCTCTATTGATCCTAGTAACTATGCCTTGATGAATTAAAATAACAAGAATTTAAATAAAGATAACATATAAACAACATTAAAGTAAATCTAAATCTAACTATCTACAAAGAATCCTAGGGCTCTAACTCCATCATAATTACAAGGCTACGTGTTATTCATCAAACTATCGTTCTCCCAACTCCATTCTAGGGTTCGTACATCATTGAGTTCAACCTAGTACTTTCATCATTCAAACTAGCTAGTGGCCATTCATAATAACCTAGTGTTTCCATCAACTAAATTAGTTAGTGGCATGTAACCTAGTCTAGTAACGAAAACCCATTAAGCATAAGATGATCTTAAAGACAATAACCAATCTATACCAGGGCAAGGCTACAAATCAATCATTCCACACCCAATCTTGTCTCATACAATCAATTAACTAACATAAAGGTTGATCAAGCCCTAATATCAACTAAAGATTGAATTAAATGCAATGAATGAATCTAGAACATAATAGAATGGATCAAACAAATAGACTAACAATAAAACACAAGCCTTCAATTAGATTACATCAAATCCCTAGAAAACAATAAACAACATAAAGGAAAAGAAACAACAACACCTGGAACCATAATCATGAAGAACAAAGGAGGAGGAGAGGAAGAGAATGTTCTCTTCTCTCCTTTCCAAGCTCCACCTTTCCAAGAAGCCCCAAATGTATTCTCTCCTTAAAATATGTATGTAAAACCTAAAACTATCTGAAAATGGACTAAAGCTGCCTTTATATAGCATTTAGACAAAATAGAAAACTTGTAAATACTGGTAGCCGAAATTAGAGTTGGAAATGCGACATTTTTACATTCTGTGTGATCTGCGCCACAACTCAAAGTTTTTCACTGTAGCTAAGTTTAATTGCCCCGTGGCCTGATGAATTACATTGCAGCTCAATTTGAATTTCATCAACTTTATGCCGCGGGGCAGAAAATTGTGATGTGGCTCAATTTCTATTTCATCATCTTCACACCACGGCTTAGAAAAGTGTGCCGCAGCTCATATGCAGAATTTCACTATTTTTCCACTTGCCTTGATTTATCTACACTCGACGGGTCCAGGATGTCCGAACACCAACACAAGCACGAATAATCCATCTTTTTGCACTTTAATATCTAAAAACACAACGAAACCCGTGATTCTGGGAGATAACAAAACAAGAAAGAAATCACATCATAAATCATGCATTAAACCTTAAATTCCTTACAGTTTCACCCCTAAATCACAAAATAAATCCACATTTCCAACACTCAACAGATAGCTGCCAACGTTTCCCTCTGATATCACACCTTCCTCTGGAACGGCTCAATTCCATCCTCACCCCTTGGCCATTCATGAAGTAGGGGATGGATACAGTGGGTAAGCTCCAAACCATACCAGGGTAGCGAGTCTGGATGCTTGCAGTTACTGCTACTACACTAAGTGGATAGAGGCCGAGGCTTTTGCCAAAATCAAGGACCGTGAAGTGTAAAGCTTTGTGTGGAAGAACATCATCTATCAGTTCGGCCTACCAAAAGAGATTGTCACAAACAACGACTACCAATTTATAAGCTCCGACTCCTAAGACTTTTACAAGATGTGGGGGAACAAGCTAAGCTTCTCCATTCCATGCTACCCCCAAGCAAATGGACAAGCCAAATCATCCAACAAGACCATCCTCCAAACAATAAAGAGAAGACTCCAAAAAGCTAAGGAAGCTTGGGCGGATTAGCTCCCTAGGGTGCAATGGTTTTGCCGCACACGGCTTGGTCTTCCAGAGGAGAAACACCTTTCTCTTTGGCTTATGGTTTAGAAGCAGTATCCCAGCATAAGCGTTAGGTTCCTCTGCTCGGCTCCAATGGATGGATGAAGATACCAATGGACAACAACTTTATCATAACCTTGACACCACCAACGAGTTAAGGGATCAAGCCCTCATCTGCATTCACCACTCATCTCCATGAGTCAAGCCGAGTGGGCTCACATACGTGTCCATTCGCTGCTAACCTATGCTCAAGAATATTGTTTGGCATGGCCAAATCATGATTGTTGATGGGCCAAGTTGACTTGCCTCCATACACTATGAAGATATGGTAAAACATCTCTGATTAACTGAATCTACTCTCTAGGCTAAATATCCTTTAACTTAAAAAGTAAGGGATAAACTGCATGGGCCAAAAATTGTATTAGGCCTGACGATGCCCAATAACGGAATGAATATTTTACGTCCTCATGCCTTAGCCCAATTCTGGTTAGCCCTATGCTTAAATCCACCTTGCGAACTGCCCTCTCTATGAGTTGGGACATTCGGCAAGTTAAGCTAAGTTGGGTCAAGCCCACTAACCCATAGCAGTCCATGAATAGGAAACAAAATCCTATTTTATTTCCACTTCTGTTAAGATTATGGATTTCATTCACAATGTTAAGCTTAACCTGATAAAGGAAAGAGATCTTATCTTCTTCCTAATTACAATCCTTTACCTAGTAGGATTCTGAGTCCTACTAAGATTCAAACCTCTTAGGTTCACTATATAAGAAGGGGCAAACCCCCCTCATTATTCATTCAAAAATCACCCACAGCACCTAAGCTCTCAAAGTTCTTACTCCCAAGAATGGTCGTATTATTCCGGTATTCATTCTCATCCTTAGCCCTCATTGAATACCCTCAGCCTCGTTGACTTAAGCGTCAGAGTGTCTATGGCAAGCACCACACCAGTGTCTATTTAGCCTTCACATTCCTTTTTGCTCTTTGTGTAGGTACTATAGATTGCCAGTGGCTCGCTTCACACAAGATCTATCCCTCTCAACTTGACCATAGATTTTACCATCTACAATAGGCAATAATTAATAAAAGTTCTCTTCTCTTAAACTCTCAATTCCCATTCTTCTTGGATGTTTTATTGCCTCTTATAAAATAAAAACATTATCCTATTAATTGGTGCTATTGTTCCTTTTCCATAACTGATCATTCCCGTATCAAAACTTTGGATGATCAGGTCTATCAACAAGGGTTTGGTTGGAAATTGAGAGAGTGTTTTGATACCAATTGTTGAAATTGGGAGCAACAACAACATAAACATCAGTGATGAACACAAAAGAAAACATCCGACTCCGTTATTTTATTAATCAACTTCTTTCTCTCAATTACACACAAATATTAAAGTTTTCCATCACTTTTATAGTAAGAGACAACAACATTAAACCTAATCAAACTCTACTTCCCTAATTCAATCAAATTAAAAAAGGAAAACACATAATCTCAAACTCAAACTCCTAAAACAAAAAATTAACTAAAACAACAATTCTCCTAAAAAAATCTTCTAGAAACCAAATCACTAAACAAAAACTTCAACCGAAACTAAACTCCTTGGAACACAACGCATATTGCAGCATAACATTTCTTCAGCACGACAGCCATTCCTTCTTTCACGTTTCTCCTTTGTTTCTTCATCATGTCATGGTAAGAATTTTTCCTCTCACGGTAGTGAGTTTCTGGAATGTTTCAAGAACTCAACTCCCACCTTTTCCACTGTATACATTTTCTTCTGTAGCAACATCTTAATCAACTACCAAAAAGTGTTCAGATTCTAACAAGGCCAAACTAGATCCTCAAGAGGCCAAACTTGACTCCTTAGAGGGTCTTTTGAAGGTTATTACAGTAAAATTGACTCTATTGATGCCAAGCTAGAACAAGACCAACAATAGAAGGAGCCCGTGGTGGACAATTATGCGAGTGGTGACAACACTCCCCTGCCCGACTCAAGTTCTCATTCTTCTGGTTCTGCCCCACCTTTTAAGCCTTTCATATTAGAAGTGTCACACTTTGATGGCACAAATCTACACGACTAGATGTTTAAAGCTGAGCAATTCTTTGTTTACCATAATACCCCTACCGAGCAATGGTTGACAATCTCTTCCTTCCACATGGATGGGCCAACTCTCTCATATGGTATCGTTGGATGCATTCCAATGGGCAAATTTGTTTCTGGCATTCTTTCTTGTAGGATTTAGATGTTCATTTTGGGCTTTCATAATTTGTGGATTACCAAGGGCAGTTGGAGAAACTTACTCACGAAGGTTTGGTAGCTGCTTATCAAACAGAATTTGAGGAACTCTCTAATCAAGTTTCTTGCCTTCCAAATACAATCCTTCTAAGTTGCTTCGTATTAAGGCTCAAACCAGAAATCTGAAGGGAGGTGTAGTCCTTCCGGCCTCACACCCTCAACCACACCATGAGTCTTGCCTACTTGCAAGAGGACAAGCTGCAGATCTTTATCTATACCTGTGATCTACTGGCCCCATATCTTAGGACCTAATAAATAAGCTCCTAATATTCCTTCAAAGTAGTAGGGCCTATTACTGATCATAATCGGTGGATTATACCGTTTTTTTTGACTTTTTAGTCGAATTTCAGGTACTTTCTAGTTCATTTTTTACCTAAATTGTTGCCTAATTCTTTACATTTCATGTTTCAGGTTAAAATGGACATTTTGAGCAAATAAGGACAAAATTGGAAATTCTGGACTCAGAAGTAAGCGGATCTCAGAAGTTGGGAGAGTTCTGAAGCAGAATAAAGCACTATGAAGCTTGTTTGCAAGGGAGAGCACCGAAGATCGAAGAATCAAGCGAAGATACAAGCAAAAGGGCAATTCTATAATTTCAGAATTTTTCAAGAAGCTTCGCCGCGGCGAAGATTTGTTCTGCATCGCGGTGAAATGTGCCAGTCACGAACCAGATCTGTTTCCTTCTTAGCCGCAGCAAGATTTCTTCTTCGCCGCATTGATGTTTGCAATTTTCAGTTTTGTAAAACGTACAGTTTTGTTTTTCTGAGGTTTTTGGGGCGAAGTATAAAACGAAAACTTAGCCTTTTTGCAGAGGGTCGTTCAGGAAGTAGGGTTAGCTGCTTTTACATTTTCTTAGATTGATTTTGGAGCGATTTAGAGATTAACAAGGGTAAAGATTCGATTTTGAACCAAGGGGATTCGTCATTTGGGGAGATTTCTTAGCTTTTCTGTTATTTTCATTATGTTGAACTTTAATATTTTTGTTTTTCTTGTTTGTAGTATTGATTTAGCTATGAACTAACCCATTTTGGGTTTGGGTTTTGATTGTAATTCAGATTTTAATGGGTTAAGTGAATGATTGTTTTATTTTCATATGATTATGCTTTGATTGTATGTTTGCTCTGAGTTTTACTGCTTATATGTGATGAACATGATGAGATTGAGAAATGAATCATGTTAGGCTTCTTGGGTAATCACTATTGTAGTATTGGATGCTAGAGATAGATTCAAGAATTAATGAAATCATTATAGGATTCTTATGCTTAATGAGCTTGGATTTGTTAACTTTCAAATTGTTGGGTGCGGAAGGTTAATAGGGAAACATAGCCTGAGAAGGTATGTTTAACACTTTAGAGAGTTCGATTTACAACCAATGCATATGAATATGAATTTAGTTTAATTCATATGTTTAACCCATAAAGTCCAGATGAGATCAAAACCCTACCCGTTTTAATTGAATTGAATTTATCCGTGTTCTTCATCTCGCGTTCGTAGTTAAATTTTTAAGTTAGTAATTTCAGCTTTAGTTTTTTTTTTTTAATTTGCTCCAAATCAATTGAATTCCTTGCTTGTTAAGAGACTTACGGTGGCACAGATGAAAGAACGGTGCAACGAAGGGTTGTGCTATAACTGCAATGAGCGCTTTCAACCTTGGCATCGCTGCAGGGCTAAGTTTTTTCTCTTGATGGTGGCAGAGGATGACAATGAGGTTCCCTGTTGGCAATGGCAGCAACGAATGGTGAGGATGAACTGGGATAACTATTGTTGATGGTGTAGTACCTTGCAACCTTTAGGACAAGGTTGAGCTAAAGAGGAAGTCAATGTTAGGATTTTTTTAAAATTATGATGAAATTAGGATAATTAGATTAAGTATTTTTATAATTGTGTTATTATCTAATTAGAATAATTAGAATATCTTTAGAATTAGGCAATTAGATTCCTTCTAGAATTAGAATAATGTGTTGTAACACCCCACTTGAGGTACGTACTTAAGATTTGCTGTATTACTTAAAGGATTCACTGTTTCAGCTTCAATTGAGTTTGTATGTTGTTGCGGTTAGTTGGTTAGCCTTTAATTAAAATGGTATGTTGTATTGGTTAAGTGTTTGCCTTGGTTTGGTTGAAATTTGGTGAAGTTTGGAAATTTGAGCTTCGCCGGGGCGAAGAAGAAGCTTCGTCACGGCGATGAGGAGCTGCACCCACTGGTAGGCTCTGCCGTGTTTCGCCGGGGCGACTTATTGTTCTTCAACGCGGCGAAGAGCCTAATAAAAAGTTTCTTGAGTTTTCTAGAGAATTCTTCCTTTGGGGCACAATGACCATTCTACCCCTAATTAGTAGGAAAACTAGGGAGTAAAATGTAAGGAAATTTAGTAGCGATGGTGTTTGGATGGGGGTGTATTGGTAAAGAATCAAAGGATATAGATGGAATTTCTAAGGAAGGGCAAGGGCAAAATTGGAAATGATGATTATAATATGAGCTAAAAAGGGTTAAGTGTAGAGAAACCCATTAATTCATCCATTTCCACCGCCTCTTCCATCCTCTAATTTCTCTCAATTTCTCCATCCAATCTTCCAAGATTTCTAAGGAGTTTAGAGAGCTTTTGGGAAATTTTTAGTAGAGATTTCATCTATAGCATCCTAAGGTAAGGATTCTTGCTTTAGATATTGATTTGCTTGTCTTTCTATCTTGAAGCCTCATGGTTTTATGGTTTAAAGGTGTAGAGAAGGGACAAGGTACTAAGGAGAAGTATTAGTAGAACCTCTCCATTAAAGGTAAGTAAATCCAAATTAAATTGAGATTTAAGAATTCATTTGAGTAGAGATTGTATATGTATGTATTATGCTGGTTGAGAGATTCAGATGTTATGAGTATTTATCTATGTTGATATTGAATATAATTGAGTTATGAGAAGTGTTGTGATTGCATGATGTTGAGTTGGATTGAAAGTGGAGGGAGTTTTGACCAAACCCTATGGGGGTGTTTTTCCTTGACAGGAATTTAGAGTGTATGAGGGAGTTTTCCTCCCATTTTGGGATGGTTGAAGAGAAGAGTAGAGTTATAGATAATTACAGCTTTGGTATGCACAAGAGTTGTTTGATGAAATGTCTAAGTGGAATCTGCCCTGTCACAGCCGTGACTTTCTAAGTGATTTTTGGGCATCTTACGGATTGAACTGGGCTGAGACCAAAACATAAAAATTATAGCCCTATCTCTAAGCTTTAGAACGAGACCAAAATCGTAGCAATCCGATGTGTATAACGCAAGTTATGCCCTTTTTAGTGTGACCTGTGCAGCATGACTATTTTGATGCAATCTTGTATTTGGCATTTCATAAGTGCATTAGTGAGCATGAGCTATCCATACGTTTTTTTTTTTTTTTTTTTTTAATGCACTTAAGAAGTAGCTTGAGACATAGTAGAGAATTTGAGTATAAGCTACTTTAAGAGCTAAAAGAAAGAGAACAGAGTAGGTTGTGCGATGGGGAACCCGTGAGTAATGGGTAGAGTATTCCCGCATGTACGCCGCATTGAGAGAGCGGCATGAGTATGAGAAAGAGAAGTGGTGTAACCCGTGAGAGTGCATGCAGATGAGGGCTATACCCGAGTACCCGAGAAAGAGATTATACACTCACATGGCCAAGGGTTCCGAATCCATGCATAACCGAGTCCGATCGGCTAGAATGAGTAGAGGTCACGTAGAGCGGGAGCGAGTCCCGGCCGTGCCCCTGGTAAGATGGGGTCGTGACTTACTAAAGAAAGTTACTAGAAAAGAGTTTTAAGAGAAAGAGAAAGAGAGAGAGAAGTACCAAAGAGAAATTGAATGAGAAGTTGTAAGGAAAGAATTAGAGTGAGAGTTACAGGGTTAGACGGGTAGAGGATTTACTTACTGAGCATTGTTTTAGTGCTCACCCCATTGTTTTTCCTATGTTTTGCAGGATCTAGGTGAGGACATGGTCGGATGGACGTCGGCACGCGAGGGGAAGCGGTTACACTGTCCACCATGTTTTTGACGACTTTTGTACATATTATAATTTTGTCCAAAAAATATATATGGTTGTAAAGCATATATATATATATATGTTTAATAAAAAGAAACTTTTGGGCCCAATTTTCTTATGCTATTTTATATGTATTTTCTTATATAAATCATATGAATATTTGAGTAGAAAGTGGTTGTTACATATGTTAGGCTATTAGAGCCTAAAACAATTAGGCTTTGGCAAGCAATAACCCAATAAAATATCTCTTCTCTTAAACTCTCAATTCTCATTCTTCTTGGAGGTTCTATTTCCTCATATAAAACATAAACACTATCCCATCAGACAATGTTTCTCTATGATTAGAGTCGAGCATAATAGGTTGATCATTCATTATCAATTTATCATCCAATTAAAGCATTGTTAGTGGTGTTTTTCTATTAAAATAGGAATTACAAAAAATGAAACAAAAAATCACATGTTCTTGAATCTAAATGGAGTACGTAGGGCCTCGTCTCTTGAAATTGAAGTTGATTATTTTTAGTGGTCTTTTTCTATTAAAATAGAAATTACAAAAAAGGGAGAAATACACACACACACACACAAAAAAAAAATCACATGTTATCAAATCCTTAAATGGAGTAGAACTCTATCTCTTGTAATTATTGTTGTTATGTGGTAAATTTATGAGAGATGAATTCACAACACGTGTCTGGTGACTATGCAAATGGAGTATGAGTTCTCGCCACTTGTCCTTTGACCGTGCATCTATCCAAGGCACATGTCATACTATAAAGGGGTTACTTCATTTGTAAGGCTGCCATAGGTTGCTTCAACAGTAAGGATTAGGGTTAGGTTGTCATTCAAGTTGCGTGCCACCTTGTAAGAGGACTTCTTCACTAGTAAGTCTCCAATAAGGGCAACTTGTCAGGCCACGCATCATGTGATGAGAGGGTTACTTCATGAGCAAGCCCACCCATGCAACAATATAAATGGGGGCTTCTTACCCCAAAAAACGGATCCAAAATTTCATTTTCTCAATAGCTAAAAGCAATTGTCTGACTTTAGACCAAATATTTTTTGTAAACACATCAAGAACACACTAGAAGAGCAATAAAATAATAGTAGACGTACGATTTGCACTTTACATCCGAACCACGTTAAAATTGCTTTTGTGTCCTCTTTATATATTTTATTCACATTATTATCATTTTGCTCATTGGTTCAACATCATATCCTCCGTCTCTAACAAACCCTTTGCACGAACTTGCTCGAAGGCTTGCGAACTTCTCATTGGTGCGAAATATCACAACAACAGTTGTCAAACATAATAGACTAATCATACACCATTTGGTGACTTACCAGTGCTCTGTTCTATTAAAATAGGAATTATTACAAAAAATGGAATTACCCAAATAATAAGTGACAAGTTACCTAACCTATCAGCTAATTATTGGAACTATACTCCCACCACTACTAATGCATGACATTAGACGTCCCATAACAGCCTCCATTTTAGTAAACCTCTTGTCATGAACTTCATCCTTGTCTTCATTGTTGCGATAGTATTTATAAGGCGATGACCGTTAACATTGAAGATATTGTCCGTGACCTCAACGATTTCATGCAAACACACTTACTAGTATGTACCAAGGTTCTAAAAACTAGACAGGGCCTTGACCTGGTTAAGGACCTGGTTCCCAAGTTGACTAGTCTAACTGGTCGATCGAACCGGTGACGTCATCAACAAAAATATTTTAAAAAATTGCAAATTAGTCCCTAGAATTTTAATATATTTCAAAAAATACCCATAAAATTTTTAAATTGTCCCTTATATTTTAAGATATTGCAAAAATGCCCCAAATAAATTACAAATTAGTCCCTAAAGTTTTGAAATATAAAAAACACCCTTAAAAATTAAGTAGTAGTCCCTACAGGTTTGAAATCTAGTAGAAACCCCTTAAAACCTTAACCAGGCTGGAGAAGCTGTCAGTTCTCAATCAGATCAATCAGACTGACCAGTCCAATCCGGGTTACAGAACACTAGTACCTACCTATTCTTATGCCTAAAATATTTTTTAAATAACCAAGTATCGTTGGAGTCAAGCATAATAGGCCAATCCACACCTTTCCTTGTGATGCAAGACAATTTTCTTGAATTAAGATTTTATATTACTTTTCTTTTCTTATTTTTTAATTTTAATTAAGATTTTATATTCGAAAGACAAATTAAAAAGGTGTTTTAGTTAATTTTTAATTTTTAATTTTATAATTCCTTATTTTAGTAGTACTAAATTTATTTTAGTATAAATACACTTATTTTCCTACAAAGAAGAACAATAACTTATTAATAAAATTTCTTAATAGATGCTTTTTAAATTACTATTTTTGTGGATTCAACATCTTCTTTTGGATTCACTGTCACTCTTGAAAGTCTCATTGTAGATGGCTAATACCAGTTGGAAGAAGAATATGGCAAAGTTTGGAAATGGATTTTGGAGTTTTTAATTATACAAAAGTAACTCCAAATGTAAACAAAAATATTTAAAATGAAACTTTTGATGACTTTAAAAGAAAAAAAGAATTCTTTGACATGATGCTCGTGCAGTTTACCATGAAATTAGGTCAATGAGAAGACTTTTATTTGAAAAGAAAGAGTACAAGTCACAAGAAAAAAAAAGGAATTCTATTTAAAATTAAACTCTTTGAGCTAAAACGTTGGATATTAGTGGGTAAAATTATAATAAAACTAGTGTTAAAGCCTGCGCGTTGTGCTGGCATGTTTATAGAATTTTATTTTAATTATTGTTGTTTTTCGTGTGGCAAATTTCAATTAGCAAATAAGTTTGTTAATAATTTATTATTTTTTATGAATTGTTATTGAATTTAATGTGATAGTATTTATGTTAATATAAATGGTTTGTATTAAAGTTAATTTAATATTGAATTGATAATTAAAGAAATAAATAATAAAAAAATTATATACCAAATAAATAGTATTAAAATTATGCAAATTTAAAATATATACTTAATGTAAGGTTTTATTACTAACTGTTCCATGGAAACCGAGAAACAAGGGAAACAAAAATGTGTGTGATGATAAAATGAATGGTTCAACAGTGGATCTACAATTATCCAAATTCATCATATAATATATCCAATTAAAGCCCTCTCTGTCTAGTTTTCAAAGATTCAAACCACTCATCAACTGGATTTTTATTAAGCAAGTTATGGCTAATTTACTACTGACTGTTTAGTGGAAACCGAGAAACAGGGGAAACCAAATGTGTGTGATGATAAAATGAATTGTTTGGCAGCAAGTATACCGTTATCCAAATTCAGCGTATAATATATCAAACTAGAGCCCTATCCGCTCATCAATTGGATTTTTATTAAGTAAGTTATGGCCAATTTATTGCTAACTAGTCAGTGGAAACCGAGAAATAGGGGAAACCAAAATGTATGTGATGATAAAAATTAAACATTGTTCAACATATTTTTTTTGAATAGGCAATAGTAATTTAAATGGTTGATTTTTTAAAGATAATATCAATGGTTCGACATATTACAATGGTTCCGAATAATACAAATTGATTAGCATATTACAATGGTTCAACAATTTTTTGAATAGGCAATAGTAATTTAAATAGGCATATTGTGATAAGAAAATGAATGGTTCGGCAGCAAGTATACAGTTATCTAAATTTAGCATATAATATATCAAATTAAAGACCTTTTTGTCTAGTTTCCAAATATTCAAACCTCTCATCAATTGGCTATTTATTGAGCAAGGTATGGCCCATTTATTACTGATTGTTCAATGGAAACCAAAATGTGTGTGATGATAAAATAAATGGTTTGACAATGGGTCTACATTTATCCAAATTCATGGTATTATATATCAAATTAAAGCCTTGTCTATCTAGTTTAGAAGGATTCAAACCATTCTCAATTGGATTTATATTGAGCAAGTTATGGCCAATTTATTATTAGCTGCTTAGTTAAAACTGAGAAATAGGGGAAACCAAAATGTGTGTGATGATAAAATGAATGGTTTGGTAGCGCGTCTACAATTATCCAAATTCAGTGTATAATATACCAAATTAAATTCCTATCTGCCTAGTTTCCAAATATTCAAACCGCTCATCAATTGGATTTTTATTGAGCAAGTTATGTCCAGTTTGCTACTAACTGTTCAGTGGAAACAGAGAAACATTAGAAACTAAAATGTGTGTGATGATAAAATGAATGATTTGGCAGCAAGTCTACAATTATCCAAATTCATCATATAATACATCAAATTAAAGCCCTGTTGATCTAGTTTTCAAAGACTGAAACCGCTCATCAATTGGATTTTTATTGAGCAAGTTATGGCCAATTTTCTACTAACTGTTTAGTGGAAATTGAGAAACAGAGGAAGCCAAAATGTGTGTCATGATAAAATGAATGGTTTGTAAGCAGGTATATAGTTATCCAAATTCAGCGTATAATGTATCAAATTAAAGCTCTATCTATCTAGTTTCCAAAGATTCATACTGCTCATCAATTGGATTTTTATTATGCAAGTTATGGCCAATTTACTACTGATTGTTTAGTGGAAACAGAGAAACAGGGAAAACAAAAATATGTGCGATGATCAAATGAATGGTTCAACAACAGGTATACAGTTATCCAAATTCATTGTGTAATATATCAAATTAAAGCCTTGTTTGTCTAGTTTCCGAAGGTTGAAACCTCTCATCAATTGGATTTTTATTGAGTAAATATGGCCAATTTACTACTGACTACTTAGTGGAAACCGAGAAACAGAGAAACCAAAATGTGTATGATGATAAAATGAATGGTTTGGAAGCAGGTATATAGTTATCCAAATGTAGCACATAATACATCAAATTAAAGTTCTAGCTATCTAGTTTCCAAAGATTCAAATTGCTCATCAATTGGATATTTATTGAGCAAGTTATGGCCAACTTACTACTCATTGTTGAGTGGAAACTGAGAAATAGGGGAAACCGATATGTGTGTTATGATAAAATGAATAGTTTGGCAGCGGGCCTACAGTCATCCAAATTCATTGTATAATATCTCAAATTAAAGTCTTTCTATCTAGTTTTCAACTATTCAAACCTCTCATCAATTGGATATTTATTGAGCAAGGTATGGCTTATTTACTACTGACTGTTCAGTGGAAATCAAGAAATAGGGGAAACCAAAATGTGTGTGATGATAAATTGAATGGGTCAGCAGCGGGTCTACAGTTATCTAAATTTATCATACAGTATATAAAATTAAAGCTCTTTCTGTCTAGTTTCTAAAGATTCAAACCGCTTATCGATTGGATTTTTAGTGAGCAAGTTATGGCTAATTGACTATTGTATGTACAGTGGTAGCCGAGAAACAGGGGAAACCAAAATGTTTGTAATGATAAAATGAATGGCTCGGCAGTGGGTCTATAGTTATCCAAATTCAGCATATAATGTATAAAAATAAATTCTTGTCTGTCTAGTTTCCAAAGATTTGAACCACTCATCAATTGGATTTTTATTGAGCAAGTTATGGTTAATTTACTACTGACTATTCAATGGAAACCGAAAAACAAGGGATACCTAAATGTGTGTGATGATAAAAATTAAACATTTTTCAACATATTTTTTAAATAGGCAATAGTAATTTAAATGGTGGATTTTTTAAAGATAATAACAATGGTTCGACATATTACTGTATAGGCAAAAAAAATTCTTGGGCCTGACGAGACCCAATTACGAAATAAACATGTCACAGCCAAAGGCCTTAGCCCAATTCCGGTTGGGCCTATGCTTAAATTCACCTTGTGAACTGCCCAGTCTATGAGTTGGGCTATCCTGCGAGTTAAGTTAAACTGGGTCCAACCCATTAGCCAACAGCAGTCCATCAACAAGAATCAGAATCCTATTCTGTTTCCACTTCGGTCAAGATCCTAAATCTTACTGAAAGTGGTAAGCTTAATCTGATAGGGCAAGAAATCCTATTACTTTCTTGATGAGGACTATCTCCCAAGGTAGGACTTAGAGTCCTACTACAATTCGAACTGTAATACCCTGTATTTTTTTGTATGAAATTTCATTAGATTTTATTTTGTGATTTTGGGAGATAAAGTGTAAGAATTTGAAAGTTTTGAGGGAGTATAGGTAATAGCTGAAACAAGTGGAGACTAAATCAAAATGTTCCAGATATTTTGATGAACAGTGATCATTTAAAGAAGAGAAAAACAGAGAAGAAGAAAGAAAGGGCCAAAAAGAGAAGAGAAAAGAGAGAAAAGGAAGAGAAGAAAGAAGAGAAAAGAATGAGAAGAAGAAAAGAAAAAGAAAAAGAGAAGATATGGAAAGGAAGTTTGGCCAAGAAGGAGAGAAAGAAGAGTAGAGAGTGACAGTGGTGGCTGAAAGTGGTGTTGCCGGCAAACAGCCGGTGATCAGAAAGAGTGGAGGAAGATCAAGCATATGGGAGGTGAGTAAAGCTTAAAATTTCCCTCTTTGATGAGTTTTAGTTCATTTTATTTGTGTTGGTTATAAATGAGTGTAATGGCATAAAATTACACTAAAATGAGAAGATTGAGTTCAATAATGTTATGTGGTTAGAACATACATGTGTTTCCTAAACAAAATTTGGTTAAATATGTGATTTTGGTATAAGGGTTCACTGTACAAAAATCTGGCCATCTGGAATTCCGAAAATTGTTTGTATGTTTTGGTTTTTTGTTTGAAGCTGAATTCCGGATATGTTGTTGTAGACTTCTTGAGGAGTGTTTGAAAATTTATTTCACTCAAAACTCAATGAATTGAATTTTTTATGGATTTTTTAATTTGCCTTGTGAATTCTGGAATTTTCGTTTTCTGCAGAACATGTATTTTTGGAAAATGATTTGATGCGTCTATTCTTATCCAAATTGAATGATTTTAAATTCTGGTAAATACTATATGTGTCTAGTTTAATCCTGGAGAGTTTAGCGAGGTTTCGATCAAAGATTAGATTGTTACGAATTTTACAAGTCAGTAACCTCAATTCTGGAAACAGTTGGCAGATTTGAATGAGTTGAAAGAAAATTGTGTTTTAAATAGTTATTGATTCTGGAATGACTTGAGAAAATTATTGGAACAACTTATGTGTCTCTAGAATGCCCATCAAAACTATGGCTTAAATTGATGAATGGAATTTTTATGAAAAATCTGAGAGCAACCAATGTTCAGTTATGAGATAGTTTTGTTAAAGAAGAAGTTAGGTTAATCTTTTGATGTGTGAAGTGTCCAATGATTTTTATACTGAGGTGTTACCTTAAGGGGACTTATGTATGGAGGATTTATTGGATTTTGTATATAGGGAGGCAAGTAGGGGCATTGTTAGAGGATTTCAATCTTTTTTTGGCTTAAGGGTTGAGCTCCAAATGGTGAATGGAAAAATCTATAACTCTGACTTTCATTTCAATAAAAGTTATCTTGAAATGCTTATTTATACTTGTTTATTGTTTTAAATTGCCTAAGATGTTTGATTTCCTTATAGAAATGAACATTATTGCAATGTTATTGTTGGAAATTGTTGATTGACATGAGAAAGATGGAATTTTGATGCTTTTGGGCAATAGCTTGAAAAGAAATGAAAATGGGTTGAAATTGTTAGATTTGAAAACATATGAGAACATGCATTTACATTTTTACATTGCATGAAATGTTATGAAATTATTATATGCTTATGAGAAAAATGTTTTGAAAACAAGTATGAGATGTTAGTGGCTTTCAAACCACCCTACGTAGTACCCATCCCCCTCATGATATTAACTTGATTCTATGCATGTGTATGATTGGTCATTTGCCGGCCCAAGTAGGTCGAAGGCCTAAACGAGGTAGATATCTCTACATAGGATCTGATATTGCCAACCCAAGTGGGTTGAAGGCCTGAGTTAGGCAGATATCTGTAACGCCCAGGTCGCGGTACGTAGCTTTACGTATTCCCTAATACCTTTAGTTGAATTTTGTTAAAAGTATCTTGAACAAGTGTGAAGAAAATGCCTTAAAATTTTATTAGGGGTAAAATGGTCTTTTCACTCATAATTAGTTGAAAAAGTGGGGAGTGAAAAGAGATAGAATTTCATGGAGAAGTTAATAAAAATGAGGGCATTATTGTAATTGACTAAGGGACATAGAAGGAATTTCATAGAAAGTGCAAGGGCAAAATGGGAAAGTAGAAGTAATAAATGAGATATTTTGAGTTCATTCTTACAAACTCTATCATTCTCTACTCCCTCAGATGCCACTTTCATCTCCAAATTCTCTCATTTTCTTCATCAAATTTCCAAGGCAATTTAGAGGATTTTTTGTTGGATTTTGGTAGATATTCAATCCTAAGCATCCAAAGGTAAGAGTTCTTGCAATATGATGTGAGATTAATTTTTAAAGTGTTGAATTCTTATAGTTATATGCTTAGGGTTTAAGAAGAAGATGAGATCTACCCAAAGAGAGAGTTTCTAGTGTGGAACTACCCAAGATCAAGGTAAGTAAATCCAACCCTAAGTTTGATTTGAGTAGGCTTGTAGAGATTTGTACATGTATTATGTACTTATATTTTTGAGAAGTTTTGATGAGATTGATACTTATTGATAATTAAAATTCAGCCATGAGAGTGTAGACTTTGCCTATATGGTGATTGATGGAAGTTTGGTTGAATTTAGAAGAGTTTGAGTAGACTTTATGGAGTGTAGTTTCCTGGCCAGGTTTAGTGTTGATTTAATGGAGTTTTTCTCCAAATATTGGTGGCTTGAGAAAGAAGTAGAAGTGTAGCCAAATAGAGTTTGAGTATGCATGCAATTTGTTTGATGACAATCCTAAGAGAAAACATGTTACCATGGTTGTCCTGTCACAGCTGTGACATTATGAGTGATTTTTGGGCATCTTACTTATTGAACTGGGTTGAGACCTAAACATAAAAGTTGTAGCCCTATCTCTAAGCTTTAAAAAAAGACTAAGATCGTAGCAATCCAATGTCTATAACTTGAGATATGCCTTCTTGAATATGACCTGTGCAGAATGACTACCTCAAAATATTTTTTTAGTCTAATAAGCTATTATTGATTTCAAGTATGGGAATGTTGTTGGTAGAAAATACTAGTTCTCTAATGCTATTTTTATATGCCATAATGCATTCTCACATTCTCACATTTGCATTTAGAAAGAATAGCAAAGAATGAGCATAGTTCCATGCACATACACATGGATGAGAATAGTAAAGAATAAAGAAAAAGAAAGAAAATAATTAATTGTAACAAGAGAAGAGAAGAGAAGGTTGTTGCGATGGGAAACCCATTAGCGACAGAGAAGAATAGTCCCACATATACGCCGCCTTCAGTGAGCGGCCTCAGAATCAGAAAGACGTAAGTGTATAGCTCGTTAGAAGTGTATGTGGATGAGAACTGTACCAACAGAATTTACCTGCATACACGCCGCCTTTAGTAAGCGGCCTCAGAATCGGAAAGAAGAGTTGTATAGTTCGATAGAAGTGCATGTAGATGACGACTGTACCCACTCACATGACCAGGGTTCCGAATAAAGAAAAGAAAGAAAGAATAGAAAGAAAGAAAGAGTAGAACACATAAAGAAAGAACAGAATAGAAAGAAAGAACAAAACAAAACAAAAAAAAAAAAAAAGTATAGAACACAGAAAGAAAGAACATAATAGAAAGAAAGAAGAGAAACGGAAAGCAGAAAAGAAATTGCATTCTTTATTCATTTATGCACATGCATCATGGCATTCATATTATTCAGAATTAGTTTCTCCAATTGTGCTTACATGTTAGTAAGTGAGAAACAAGAATAGAGAAAGAACAGAAAAAGAATAGAGAAAGAACAGAGAGAAAGAATAGAAAAGAACAGAGAAGAAGAGAGAAGTGTGATGTAAGGAAAGAATTCAAAATATGAGTAGAAGGGTAGCATAGTGGGTTTACTTACTAAGCAATTACTGCTCACCCTGTTGTTTTCAATGTTTTTGCAGGTAGTAGATGCAATGCGGTCGCTTGGAATGTCAAGATGCGGAAGGGTCGAGCAACACTGTCGAGCTTCTTGAGAAATTTATTTACACTATGTATAGTTTTATATATATAAAGAAAAATTGGGCCCATTATTTTATGCTCATCTACATGTATATTTGCGTAATATATATATTTAGTGAGTTTTACTGTTTATTTTACGAGTATACTAGCTAGAGAGAGAGTCATTACAATATCGCTACACATGATCTGATATTGCCGACCCAAGTGGGTCGAAGGCCCGAGCGAGGTAGATATTGCTACACAAGATCTGATTTTACCGGCTCAAGTGGGTTGAAGGCCAAGCGAGGCAGATTTCGCTACACATGATTTGATATTGTTGGCCCAAGTAGGTCGAAGGCCCGAGCGAGGCAGATATCGCTACAGAGGATCTGATTTTACCGACCCAAAGGGCTCGAAGACCTGAGCAAAGCAGATATCACTACACATGATTTGATTTTTCTGGCCCAAGTGGGTCGAAGGCCCAAGCAAGGTAGATATCGCTTAGAAAGTATTTGATTGTGCCAACCCATGCGATGCCTGGTCTCACTGGGTCGAAGGCTTAAGCGGTGATCGATTCTGCCTAGCAAGATGGATTTAATGGTTTAACCCGCGTGATGTTAGATCTTGCTGGGTTGGATGAATTTACCCCTGGGTACTAGGTGGGTGAGAGTTTTCACATGTGATTGAGAGATGGTTTGGATATATATCATGTATTTGAAATAGAAATTTATAAATGCAAATGTTATTTGTATATGAAATGTTAAACTTGTTTCATAGTTTTTGTAAAACCCCTCCCTAGCCGGTTATTTCCTAAGTATCCCTTGGCCATTGAGAACCTAGAAAACGCACGCCTAGGAAAGAAGTTTATTTTTAAAATCCTATTTAAAGAATAAACTTGTAGTTTAAAACATATATATAGATATATGTGTTTAATTTTTTTTTTCTTAACTATAATAAGTTCATTGTATAATCAAAAAATATAATTTCCTTTCTTGGAGTAAATTATGAAATCCATAGTAATACTTATTAGAACATACA